>NW_026887398.1:0-86337 GCF_032173495.1 Musca vetustissima
AAAAAAATTCGTTAGACCCTTGGGGCTATTTTTTTCTATAGAAAAAAATTCGTTAGACCCTTG
Organism: Musca vetustissima; assembly: GCF_032173495.1. NCBI lineage: Eukaryota > Metazoa > Arthropoda > Insecta > Diptera > Muscidae > Musca > Musca vetustissima. Next base: position 64 of record NW_026887398.1, read on the forward strand.
GGGCTATTTTTTTCTATAGAAAAAAATTCGTTAGACCCTTGGGGCTATTTTTTTCTATAGAAAAAAATTCGTTAGACCCTTGGGGCTATTTTTTTCTATAGAAAAAAATTCGTTAGACCCTTGGGGCTATTTTTTCTATAGAAAAAAATTCGTTAGACCCTTGGGGCTATTTTTTCTATAGAAAAAAATTCGTTAGACCCTTGGGGCTATTTTTTTCTATAGAAAAAAATTCGTTAGACCCTTGGGGCTATTTTTTTCTATAGAAAAAAATTCGTTAGACCCTTGGGGCTATTTTTTTCTATAGAAAAAAATTCGTTAGACCCTTGGGGCTATTTTTTTCTATAGAAAAAAATTCGTTAGACCCTTGGGGCTTTTTTTTCTATAGAAAAAAATTCGTTAGACCCTTGGGGCTATTTTTTATAAAAAAAAAATCGAGAGACCCTTGGGACTATTTCTTTGCTATAGAAAAAAATCGAGAGACCCTTGGGACTATTTTTTTCCTATAGAAAAAAATTCGAGAGACCCTTGGGACTATTTCTTTGCTATAGAACCCTTGGGACTATTTTTTTCTATAGAAAAAATTCGCAAGACCCTTGGTTTATAGAAAAAAATTGAGGAGTCCTAAGGGCTTTTTTCTTCTATAGAAAAAAATTAGAGGAGCCCTAAGGGCTATTTTTTTTAAAGAAAAAAATTTTAGGAGCCCTAAGGTTATAGAAAAAAAAATTCGATTAGCCCTTAGGGCTATGGGCTTTTTTATTTTATAGAAAACAATTCGTGGAATCAAAAAGGCTTTTTTTCTATAGAAAAAAATTCGAGTAGCCCAAACGGTTATTTTTTCTGTAGAAAAAAAATCGTAAAGCATTTGGGGGCTATTTTTTTTCTATAGAAAGCAATTCGAGAGACCTTTAGGGCCATTTTTTCTATTGAAAAAAATTTATGGAGCCCAAGGGATTCTAAAGACAAAATCGTGGAAGGATAGTTTTTGCAACAATTTTTTTTTCTTTAAAATTTCCATCGCTACTGTAAAGCTATGAAATAAATAAGACGTCACAAATACCACAATTCCAGCTGATATGACTTCCCATAGCACCACCACACTTAACTGAACGAGTTAAACAGCATGTCAGCCTGTAAGCTATTTATTATAAATATCTATATATAAAAGTTTATATACAAAATCAGGCATTTACTTTATAACAACCTTAGTTACCCAACGACTAAATGTGGTTTTTGTTCTTTTAGCAAAGACATGGTAACGACAACATTACCCCACATCTAACAATTCAAGATATGACACACCCCATTGTGTTGCTGTTGTTGTCGCTAGTATCGACTTTAAACTATTCATTTTAGTTTAGTTAGTCTTTGTGGTTTAATTCAATTTAGAAGGCAGGCTGTTGCTGCCGAGAATGCATGTGGGCAAAAATAAATGGTCGTTTTTCTAATCGATATTTGTTTTTCTGTTGCCATTCACTGAAAATGTCTGAGAAAAAATTGGAAAATTTTCTATTGCCGCTGCTGCTATTTTAGAAATCAAAAGTGTTTTATTTATTTTGAAAATAAAAATTAAAAAAAAACACCGAACGACATTTACACAATGTGGCTGGCTGAACTGAATCATATTGATATTGAATGGATAATGCTATTTTAAGAGGCGATATTTTTTCTATTAAACATTCGGTCGGGAGCTAAACAAGTATGTCGAGTTTTGTTTCTCAAATGGGCACAATTGCAATATCAGTTTGACAGCTGTATATACCCCTCCGCCCAATGTGGCGACACTCCTTTTCATATTTGCTTTTTAAGGGGGGTTGTTGAAAAATATGTTGAGCAATTAGAGGAAAATTTATTGGTTGCATTTTAAATCAGAGGCAAAAGGATTAAAAAATTTGTCAGGATTAATTACTTTGAAATTAAAGGAAATATTTAGTAAATTTAAATCCAGTGGCAGATGTGATTTTTCTCTTCACAATTAAGAAATACAGAAGACTTAAGAAACAAGCACACGTTTTTTTCTTTATAACCATTTTGTCCGTTTTACAACAGCAACAACGGTTCAGTGACAATTTCGAATTGTCCCAATAAAAATTATCGACAAAATTTACAGTTTTAACATTTACAAAGGCATTCAAAAATATGTTGCATAAAATATCACAACATATACAATAAATTTTCGGGATACAAGACACATTCCCAATTCTTAAAAAAAAAAAACTGAACATAAAACAGAACAAAATATTTACGAAGCTGAATCATTAAATTACACAAATTATTACAAAACACCCGAGGTGACATGTTGACAAGACATTTGAGATAAATTTCGGATTATATTTGTTTTGGGGGAACATATGTTTCGTGTTCTTTACAAGGGGAATGGATTTTTTTCATTAGCTTACACGTGCCGGAAAACAACATATGTCTGTAATAATTTTAGATATGATAAACAATAAAAGATCGTTTATTTATTTTTTTGAACAATAATTTTAGCCCTAGGATCGATTTTTTCAGTAGAAAAAGACCCAAAGGTCTCAAGAATTTATTTTCTATGGAAAAATAACCAGAGAAGTCTCACTATTTTTTTTCCATAAAAATGATTTTTTTGTACCCAAAAAAAAAAATAAATAAAAAATATCTCTAAATGGCTCACGATTTATTTCATTAAAAAAAGTCACACGCGTCTTCTCTATAGAAAAATATAACCCCCCGGGTCTTTCGAATTTGTTTCTGAAGAAAAAAAAATAGTAGCATGAGTCTCACAATTCTTATCTATAGAAAAAATAGCCCCAAGGTCCTCACGATTTTTTTCCTATAGAAAAAAATAACTCCAAAGGCCTCACGAATTTTTTTCTATAGAAAAAAAATAACCCCATGGTCTTCACGATTGTTTTCTATAAAAAATACCCAATTGGGATTCAAGATTCTTTTTCTATAGAAACAATAGCCCCTAGAGCTTCATGATTTTTTTCTATTGCAAAAAATATCCCCTAGGGCTTCATTAATTTTTTCTATAGAAAAAAAGCCCCAAGGGTCTCACAATTTTTTTCTGTAGAAAAAAATTGATCCATGAGTCTCACGAATTTTTTCTACAGAAAAAATAGCCCCAAGGGTCTCGCGAATTATTTTCTATAGAAAAAAATAGCCGTCTGGGCTTCACGAATTATTTTTCGATAGAAAAAATATCCCCTTTGGCATCACGATTTTCTTCTATAGAAAAAATAGCCCTTTGGGCTTCACGTCAGAACCCAAGGGTCTCACGAAAAATAGCCCCAAGGGTCTCACGAATCATTTTCTATAAAAAAAATAGTCCTAATGGGCTCACGATTTTTTTCTATAGAAAAAATAGCCCTATGGGACGCACTAATTTATTCTATAGAAAAAATAAGCCAATGGGGCTCACAAAATTGTTTCTATAGAAAAAAAATAGCGCCAAGGGTCTCACAAAATTATTTCTATAGGAAAAATAGCACCAAGGGTCTCACTAGATTTTTCTATGGAAATATGGCCCCTGTTGGGAATTTTTGTTTCAGAATTTTATTAATTACAACCAATAAAAATTCTGTTATTAGTTTATTTTTTCTAAATTTTATTAATATTTCTTGATTTTGCTAAAGTTATCGGTGTTGCTGCCCCTGGTTATCCGACTGCCTGCCCGTTTGGCAATAGAACTACCTAACATAGTTTGGATTTACAATTGAATGACTGCAGTAACGTTAACCTTGGTTTAGTTTTCAACACACACACACACATATGCAAAATATTTATTAGCAATATTCCACATATGTATGTAATATAAATTCATATCTACTCGTATGTATTGGAGTAGATTTTCTAGAATTTAATCGTTCTATAGCCCAGAAACAAGAACAATAGTTTGAAAATAGTTTCCATAAGACACTAACAAAAACAACAACAGCTACAACGCCAGTAAACTGTGTGGTGAATGCATTCAATAACATTTTTGTTTTGTAGTTTTTATTGTTGTACATAGTCTAGGTGGACAAAAGTGGCGGGGTGGCGGTTTTTGACGGCAAACGTACCAAATACATATTAAAATACTAAATGAAAGAACGAAGCAGTTTTGTTTGTTTTCATTTTCAGCTCGACTTGTTTTCGTTTTGTTTGTTTGTCTATATGTCTGTTTGGTTTTCTGCTGTGGCGTATGTAGGTAATCAAGAATTTTAAATCATGACTGGAAACCATTTTCTCAAAAAGTCAAATTGCCACTGTTAGAGTTGTTGTTGTAAGTTTTTTTTTTGTTTACTATTAGTAGCTGATCTAAAGGTTTCTTTTGTTTAGTGCAAAATTTTCCATGTGAACAATTCGAAGAACACCTTCAATTGTTTGCCGTTTCTCATAAGAACACAAATGTCCATGTTCAACAAAACTTAGGATGGGCTTCTTGTAGTGGTAGTTGTTGTTTTTTGCTTCAATATTATTTCCAATAAAAATAATTTATTTAATTTTGTTAGTATTTTTACTAACAAACTTAAATGATTTGCAATTATTAACTGTTGACTAAACGTAAGGAATTTATCGTTTTTGTTGTTTCCTTAACAACGACGTGGAGTTAGAAAACAAAAGACTTAAGAAAGAAACCTTGAAGTGTTATAGCTATTACATTAATTAATTGCATGTAGTTACTAATATAAATGAGATTTTTTGAAAGTAATTACTGGTCGAATGAACCCAATTCAAAATTAAGATAAGAGCCTAATTTCAAAACATATATTAAAAATCTGAAAATTTTTTTGTTAATATCTGTTATAGTTCTTAAAAATAAATATGTTATAGTTCTTAATAATATTATTTAAAAACATCCAGTCGTACAGGTCACGATCTTCCTAAATAAAGGTGGGGAATAATTTTCGATTTTATATACCTTAAAATATGTCTTACAGTAAAAAATAGGTTTAAAGCTCTGCTTTTCCTTAAAAAATATTTCAAAGCAAATAAAAACAGTGTTACATTCAGGTGGTTCCAATTTCTTTATAATGAGGTGGGCATTCAAAACACCTAAAATGATGGGGACTTTATATAAGGACAATGACCATTGGACCATTGACTAGAACCATAGAAAATTGCTGCATGAGAATGAACTTAAACTAGACCTGTTCAACAATGGGAACTGGTAGAAAAAAGTTCGTTCTCTCTGTTCTATTTTAGAATGTCATTTCATATGGCGATTTCTCATTTGTTCTCTGAGAATTTTTTTCGTTGCACACATATACCTTAAACATTCCGAATTGAGAAGGGATAAGATTGGAGCATGCACGTGAGAAATTGCTGTCTGGAGAGAATGAAATACTAAACTAAATGCACTCAATTCGATAACTGAGCAAAGAACTGCGCATGGACTTCTATGGCAAATTTTTTCTGAAGTTGCTTGTCCACCAAGCCCACTGAAATATAAATAATGTCACGTTGTAATGTCAAATATAGTCACTTCGGTTGGAAAATGTGCTGGAAATGGATATTCCATATACCTATAAAGGATTTCGAGCTTTATTCGTTTAAAAAAATCGCAGAAAACCTTAAAATATCGAATAATAAGGGGGCTATACCAAAACATGGACCGATATGATTAATTATTGATAGGAAAATTATACACTCAATGGGAACCAATAGCATACGGAATAATTTGTGGTACAGTTTAATGTGAGGTACTTCGGGACTTGGGGCAATATATAACTATGAATTATGTACCCATATATCCTTTCCTTTTCAGTTAAAAGTTTAACATTGACGAAACTATATCACAACGCTTAAACATTATTAAAATCTACTACAAAAGCCACAGCCACATATCGTGCTTTAAGAGGAGATTGCGGTTTTATAATCGTCCAACTACGAGGATTTTTATGAACATAATTGTCGGATTTTCGGTTCTAACAATTCTTAAGTAATTGTAGAGAAGTCATTACATCTAGAAGAAGTCACTGTTTGGTGCGTTCATTGGTCGAAGGAGTGATTGGATCATACTTCGGAGTCTTAGGGTCATACGATAACCGATTTATTTGCCCGAGTTTTATGTGGTCTCAAGAAGACGCCGCATGACACACAACTCGAGCGAATATGGCTTTATTGGAGAGACATTTCCTAACTGCGTAATTTCTCGTCGAAGCGATATTAGCTGTCCACCAAGATCATGCGATTTGTCGCCATTAGAAAGACCGTGTGTATGCAGAGCATTTACGCACTTCAAAATTAAAATTTTTGAAGTTAAAACGGAGATACCAATCTTTGTTAAAAACTGACCGAAAATTACTTAAAAAAAATAAATGGGACAAAACGTCAACGTTCAAACTTTGTAATACAAATATAAATTTATATGCAGACCCAAGCACAGTTTATAATTTGGTAGAACTTATTTCACCAAAGGTTTTCCAATAGAAGATCATGTTTTGTTATCGCTGCAACATTTTTACATTATATTAATTTTCCCTTCTTGACGGATTCTTAATTACAATATCATTTTGTTCATTTCCAACTGTCCTTTTGATTTGTATATTTCCCGACTTTTTGATGTTTTTCTCAACATTTTCTTCGTAAAAACCTTCCTAATGCAATTAAAAACATGCCAATGTTTCATTTACTGAAGGTGGTACATGGGTGCGTATAACAGTTGTCGTAACGTATTCGCACCAATACAATTATATTGAAAATCCTGAATATATCTGTTATCATTTTCTAATACTAAGAAGACAAGTATGTGGCTTTCTGTAACTATTTTTAACAGTTATCAATAATATGGATAATAAGATTGATATATGACCACTTATATGACGTGAAGGTTACTCACTTTAAAATTATTTTATTTAAATATTGATTCATACCTGAAAGTAGAAAATAGAAAAAAAATAATGTTTAGCATTAGTTTTTATAAATTGGTTCTAAAAAATAAACTATATTTATATTATTAATTTTTTTAAATATCTAAAAGAAGCATTTAATTTATCTTGGACAATAGTATATTTATTAAAAAAAAATATTTATTAAAAAATATATTTATTAAAATATTTCTATGTACATATAGAAAATTGTCCACATTTTTTAATAAGACAAATATTTATTAAATTCATCCATGAAATTTGTTTATTTTCTTTCAATTAATTCTTCAAAACGCTCTTTTCCATTTGCAAATATTTACCGCATTCTTACAATATACATATTTTTTTTAGCAAACAATTTTCCACCCGGTGACAACTTTCAATTATTTTCTAATTTCTAGATTTTCTTCGTTGATCACTATTTTTAGATCCGCTGACATATCGCATTGGGAAGATTTTCACTTTTTTCGCCAATGTGAAACGATAAAACGGCTACGACTTTAAACTGTTAGTTGTGGTAACCGTACATGTTACATTGAACTGGTTGTCGGCTGTCGATGCTTGCAGCAAGATGCATTTTGGTCAATAACATTGGTAAAACATGAATTCAACAGCTGAGAGCATGGTGCACACACAAAAAAGTGGCAATAGAAGATGAACGACAAGGTAAATGGTGAAGAAGAGCGCATGTGCGCTAAGAGCAAAAAAACAGCAAACAAATGAAAGCTCAATAAACTCTTGTTTAGCTTCGTGTTTGCTTCAGACAAAAAATGCAATAAGATCATAGGCAGTAAACATGTTTGATTGCTAAATGGATACCCTACCTTTGGAGATCGAATAAATTTTTGCGGAGAATTACTTTTGAGACTGCAGGTGGAATTAAAATTTTTGGAGGTCTGTTTTAGATCTCTAACATTCTAATAACCAAGCTCTGCATCATCATCAATACACGAGTATAGCACAATATAAATATGGCAGGAGATAGCCCAAAGGAAAATAACAAAACTAATTAAGCAGGGACACGAACCACTACACTAAATTAAAGTAGTCGTTGCTTCTAGGCAACGATAGATGGCACAAAGAAATAATCGAGTATGATCGTGATCCATCAAGAGGAGTAGCAACAGAATAACCATCCAGACGTACGTACAATATTTTTTGGATATCAGAGGCCAAATAATATTTTTGATGGACTATCAGAGGCGTGGATTATTTACAGAATATTTTTTGATGGACTTTCAGAGGCGTGGATTATTTAAAGAATATTTTTTAATGGACTAGCAGAGGCGTGGATTATTTAAAGAATATTTTTTAATGGACTAGCAGAGGCGTGGATTATTTAAAGAATATTTTTTAATGGACTAGCAGAGGCGTGGATTATTTAAAGAATATTTTTTAAAGGACTGCCATAGGCGTGGATTTCAAAGAATATTTTTTAATGGACTGCCATAGGCGTGGATTTCAAAGAATATTTTTTAATGGACTGCCATAGGCGTGGATTTCAAAGAATATTTTTTAATGGACTAGCAGAGTCGTGGATTATTTAAAGAATATTTTTTAAGGAACAGCAGAGGCGTGGATTATTTAAAGAATATTTTTTAATGGACTAGCAGAGGCGTGGATTATTTAAAGAATATTTTTTAATGGACTAGCAGAGGCGTGGATTATTTAAATAATAGTTTTTGATGGACTATCTGAGGCGTGGATTATTTACAGAATATTTTTTGATGGACTAGCAGAGACGTCGATTATTCCCATAATATTTTTTTGATGGACTGTCAGAGGCGTGGATTATTTACAGAATATTTTTGGATGGACTTTCAAAGGCGTGGATTATTTAAAGAATACATCGAATATTTTTGGATGGACTTTCAGAGGCGTGGATTATTTAAAGAATACATCGAATATTTTTGGATGGACTTTCAGAGGCGTGGATTATTTAAAGAATACATCGAATATTTTTGGATGGACTTTCAGAGGCGTGGATTATTTAAAGAATACATCGAATATTTTTGGATGGACTTTCAGAGGCGTGGATTATTTAAAGAATACATCGAATATTTTTGGATGGACTTTCAGAGGCGTGGATTATTTAAAGAATACATCGAATATTTTTGGATGGACTTTCAGAGGCGTGGATTATTTAAAGAATACATCGAATATTTTTGGATGGACTTTCAGAGGCGTGGATTATTTGAAGAATACATCGAATAGTTTTCGATATTTCTTCAAGGCATAGCAGAGTTATAGAGCATCCTTCTGCCGTATTAACCAGCCAATTTTTTTCTTAACCATTGACTAAATATTAAGGCTGCATACCACCATCCCGCCACATAAAAGCCAAAAGCAGGCTAAATAGAAAGCATCATCTTCTGTCGGTCGGTTGGTTGGTCGATCCGTCGTTCGGTCATTACCAAAGCATGTGAAGAGTAAAACTTATGCCGGTGGTTATGGCTGCTGGTCGGTTGACTGAAGAAGAAGTAGAAAAACAAATCTAAACAAACACCGGTTACTGCAAATGACTGCAATGTCCGCAAAGTCATGCCAAGCTTATTCATTTCGATTTTTGTTTTTTGTTGCAGATTCACCTTCATGGATGTTTTCCCTGGTGTTGTAAACCAGTCAGTTAACACTTTTATCGGGTTGGTTTAATGAGATTTACCTGGAGGAGAGTTAGGTTGGTGTTGCTGTTTATTTTGGTGATTGTTGCAGTTTTTTTTTGGCAAATATTGGTTCAAGTTCAACCAAAAAAAACTTAATTTTGGATTTTCAAAATGTTTGTTTTTCTTCGTTTTTGAAAAATTATTTTAACCCTTGCCTTGCTGGGTATTCAGGAGGCGCCAATAAATTGTTTGCCTCATCTTACTAAAAAAACAAAAACAACACATCGTACAACCTTAACCGCCGTTTATGTTTACAATACCTTAGACCAGCCTTGTCAATTTTCGAATTGCTGCTGCTGCTGTTGTTGCTTTTGTTTTCAATTTCAATTTGTTGGTTAGCTTCTGTTGTTTGTGGTTTTTTGTTTTTGGAGGATGATTCCATTATAAATTTATTACCGCCTATGTTTTGTGGCTCTTCGTAGTTCATTTATATTTTCAAAAGCTTTTGATGTCTGCCCAGCTGGCAGCTATAATGGGCTTCGAAATTTGTTTTTGTTTGGTGTTTCCATTTTAAAATCTATCAAATTGCTACAAATTGGCTTCTACATATCTCAATTCATTGGGTTATTGTTGGTTTTGCAGATGGTAAAGGAAACAGCAAAACGAAGAAAAAATCCGCCACACCATGAAAACACGACTTGGCCGCCACATCAGCCTCCAATCGCAGTGACCCAGTTGCATTACAGCCACAATATGCTATGCCTTAACTGTCAATACTCGTATATGATGTTGTTGTTGTTGCAATTGCAGTTGGCAAAAAATATTGATTGTTGCTCTTTTTTTGGTGGCCATATTCAATTTTTGTGTCTCTTTTGTCAGGGTTTATTTGCATTTTGTTGGCCAATGCATGTCGGGGGTCTTATTTTGATGTTGTTTGAATATGATTGGGGGCCAAAATTTGACCTTTAATGTTTGGTTTGGGAGCCTATCATACAAGTTGGAGATGAAGAAAAAACAAGAAACCTGTTGTAAAAGGATTTCAATTTTTTTCTTATAAATATTCAAAAATATTTTATTTTTTAGATTTTTTTTATTTTTGATTTTTTGTTGTTCTTGATTTGTGAATGTGTTTTTTCTTCGTTCGAGAGTAAATCACGTTTTATATGTCATTTTGTTACAGTTGTTTGAAATGCACGCTGTTTGTGAAAAGTTCAATGATAAACATGTTTGTCAAACCATGAATTAGTTTAAATGTTAATATATTCATGTTTTTATGAAAAAATCGAGAAAAATTTGAAATAATTTTCTATTTTTTTAAGAATATTTTTTGGGGGTCTACTACAGACGTGGGTTTTTATAGTTATGTTTTTGGGGTCTTCTATAGGCGTGGATTTTTCAAAGAATATTTTTGGAGGACTATATAAGGCTTGGATTTTTTAAAGAATATAAACTTCTATATTCTTTAAAAAAACAATATTTAAAGGACTAAAAGAGGGGTGGATTGTTGAACAATATTTTTTTGAGGGGCTATCAGAGACGTGGATTCTTAAAGAAGATGTTTTGAGGGACTATCAGAGGGGTGTATTCTTAAAGAAGATGTTTTGAGGACTCTTAAAGGTGAGGATTTTTTAAAGAATATTCTTTGAGGACTGTTAAAGTTGAGGATTTTTTAAAGAATATTTTTGAGGACTATCAGAGGCGTGGATTTCTTAAAGAAGATGTTTTGAGGACTACTTAAGGTGATTATTTTTCAAGGAAGATGTTTTGATGACTGTTAAAGGTGATGATTTTTTTAGGATTTTTTTGGACTATTAGAGTCGTCAATTTTGTAAATAATATTTTATGGGGACAAAAACAGGCGTGGATTTTTTATTATTTTTTATAATGACTAAAACAGTTGTGGATTGTTTAAAAAATATGTTTAATAATAAAACAGAAGTAGAATTTAAAAAATATATATATTTTTATAGGACTAAACTGAATTGGAATTAAAAAAATATTTTTGAAGGACTAAAACAGAATTGGAATTTAAAAAATAAAGATACTTTTTAAGGAATAAAACAGAAGTGGAATTAAAATCTTTGAGGACTATTTTTAGGATTATAAAAGGCTCAGTTGTAATGAGGAAATGTTTTCCATAGAAAACCCAACCTGAGTCAATTTTTCCATAGAAAAACAACCTCAGTTACACTGAGGCATTTTTTCCATAAAAACACCATCAGTTATACTAAGGCAACTTTTTCTATAAAAAAAAACTCTCAGTTATACTGAGGAATTTTTTTCGATAGATGATGATACTTCTTCTATAGAAAAGAAACTCAGTAACACTGAGGAATTTTTTCTGTAGAAAATTCCACATCAGTAATACTAATGAATTTTTTCTATGAAAAACAAAAATCTCATTTACACTCAGAAAATGTTTTTCTATAGAAAAATCAACCTCAGTTATGCTGAGGAATTATTATACCCTTTACCACACTACAGGTCATTATGTCTTTTTGCATATGTATGTAACAGACAAAAGAAAACGAGATAGACCCAGGGTTCCTTTTGAGAATATGCATAGAATCAATTTCTGAGTCGATTTATGCATGTCCGTCTGTCCGTCCGTCCGCCTATCTTTCCATGTTAAATTTTAAACAAACAGCAGGTCGCATTTATAATCCGAATTGGATGAAATTTGGCACAGCTCATTTATTTAAAAATTTTCGTCCGATTTTTAGCAAATGGTGCACCAAAGAGTCAAATTTAGTCCGATTGGCACAAAATTTTGCACAATGTACTGAAGTTGGTGTAGCCTAACATGTGCCAAGTTTTATTGAAATCGGTTCAGATTTACATATAGCTCCCATATATATTTTCGTCCGATTTTTAACAAATGGTGCACCAAAGAGTCAAATTTAGTCCGATTGGCACAAACAAATTTGCCCAACAAACTGAAGTTATGATAGCCTTAAGTGTTCCAAGTTTTATTGATGTCGGTTCAGATTTATATAACGGTCCCATATGTATGTTCACCCGATTTTATATGATATAATCTCCAGTTCATTATTTAGTGCACTCTTTAATTCTTTGGTGCACAATTTGGTAAAAATCATATATCAACACCGTTCGGTTCACATATAGACACAGATCATATATGTAAAGTAGTCCACTTTCATGTCAATGGTCCTTCAAAAATGCGAGGTCTGTTAGGATGCATGAATATAGCCAAAGAGGTAAAGGGTATCATATAGTCGGCCCCGTCCGACTTTACTACTTTCCTTACTGTTTTTTTATTGAAAAACTAATTCAGTTCTACTGATATTTGTTCTATAGAAATATCCACCTCTATAATAATGAGGAACATTTTTCTATAGAATAGAAATTTTTTTCTAAAGAAAAACCTCCACGTTTATACTGAGGATTTTTTTTATAAAAAACAACCTCAGTTAAACTGAGGTATTTTCTTCAATAGAAAAAAATTAGCTATACTGAATATATTTCTATAGGAAAAACAATCTCAGTTAAAATGAGAAATTTTTTCTACGGAAAAAAGCCCAATCTGTTATACTGAGGACAATTTTCCCATAGAGAAAAAGTGTTAATTTATTTTGATGAAATATTTTCTCAGTTACACATGAATTTTTAGTATAGAAAAACAACCTCAGTTATCTCGAGGAATTTTTCTATAGAAAAGAACAACTCAGTTATACTGAGGGAAACTAATACGTAGTGTTATCCAAGCCATTATTTTTGAATCTCTTTCTCGAACGAAAATGGTTTTCCAAGAAATTAAACTTAGCATCATGACATTTATATATGTCTTTAGCCAACACCTTTGTTTTCGAGGAAAATCTCACAATATGGGTTGAGTTTTAAAAGCACAAGTAATCGTGAGAATTTGTTTTGTTTAATTAATTTTTATTTATTATCTTATAACCAGCACTTAAAACAATATAAACAAAAAAATTGCAAGTGCCATTTAGATAAATGTGTAGCAGTGGTGTTCAAATTTTAATTTATGGCTAATGAATTAGAGTAATGACACATTACAAGGCTTGACCATGAATTGACACCAGCAACAACCACAAAACAACAACAATGTTTGTAATGTTCATGTTATGTGTGGGAATAAATGTATTTTGTTTGAGAAACAAAAGCAAACAAAAAATGTTTAAAGGTTATTTGTTGTTATAATTTAATTAACAACAATTCACAGTCCGGTTTTCTTAAAAAAAATAAATATGGTATGATTTGAATATGACAGTCATAAATATTTTAATATTTTTTAATAAATTCTTTAATACAAATTTAGGAATTTTTGAAAATAATTTCCTATATATTTGAGTAATATGGGGGGATATGATTTGAGATCTACACTAATTCTGATGCCATATAAATTAAATCTCCTTAAAATACATTCCTCTCCAAAATACCCCCTAACGTAATCCCCAATTGTGTAATCCTAATAGCCTTTCAATGTAAAAGTTCTAAAAAATATATCACCTAAATTAAATTCAATTGCTATCAGGACATAAAAACAATTTTAAATTCAAAGCAATTCCTTAACAAGGGATTAGGAATAAAATAATCTGCAGTACATGAATTCTCAATAACAATTAAATGCAGAAAAAAGCTGCCACTCAGCAATCTAGGTTTTGTTTGACCATAAAACTTCTTCTAAAATTCGTATCAAGAACATGTATCCAATTTTATCAAGCATAGCAAACTTAAACAAGTTTTGAAATTAGCTCTGTATGCAATCGACGGACATAATTGGCAATTTATAAAATTCTAGCGAAAAATAACAAAAGTATTGGAATTTTGTTAATAATTTTTTTTTTATCAAAAAACCCTCCTAAGAAAAAAAGTTTTATTAGTAATTTATCAAAAATTGGCAAAAAACAAAGCTTTGATACTCAAGTTCCGCATGCTTTGTCCAATGGTGGGTAAAGCCAGTCATGGTGTTAACAGACAACACAATGAAAAAATATGTTTTTTGTGTGTTAATAATTTGTCAAATGATTTTCTTATTATTTAATTATTGAGGTTTTGTGACAAATTAGCAAAGAAAAAGAAAAAAATAAATTAGATTTAAATTTAAATTAATCATAGAAAATTATTTGAAGGTTTTCTAAACTCATTAGATACAAAAAATCGTTTTTAAAAAAATCGCAGTAATATTAAGAAAAATCACCTCAGTAATACTGAGGAATTTTTTCTATAGAAAAAAAGAACACCTCAGTAATACTGAGGAATTTTTTCTATAGAAAAGAATACCTCAGTAATACTGGGGAATTTTTTTCTATAGAAAAGAATACCTCAGTAATACAGAGGAATTTTTTTCTTTTTTTTCTAAAGAAAACCTCAGTAATACTGAGGAATTTTTTTCTATAGAAAAGAATACCTCAGTAATACTGAGGAATTTTTTTCTATAGAAAAGAATACCTCAGTAATACTGAGGAATTTTTTTCTATAGAAAAGAATACATCAGTAATACTGAGGAATTTTTTTCTATAGAAAAGAATACCTCAGTAATACTGAGGATTTTTTTTCTATAGAAAAGAATACCTCAGTAATACTGAGGAATTTTTTTCTATAGAAAAAAATACCTCCGTAATACTGAGGAATTTTTTTGCTATGGAAAAGGACACCTCAGTAATACTGAGGAATTTTTTTCTATAGAAAAGAACACCTCAGTAATACTGAGGAATTTTTTTCTATAGAAAAGAACACCTCAGTAATACTGAGGAATTTTTTTCTATAGAAAAGAACACCTCAGTAATACTGAGGAATTTTTCTATAGAAAAAAAGAGACCTCAGGGGACCTGAGTATTTTTTTTCTATAGAAAAAAAAGTAGAGACCTAGGGTCTCTGAATTTTTTTCTATAGAAAAAAAGCAGAGACCTAAGGGTCTCCAATTTTTTTCTATAGAAAAAAAGCACCTCAGTAATACTGAGGATTTTTTTCTATAGAAAAAAGCACCTCAGTAATACTGAGGATTTTTTTTTCTATAGAAAAAAAGCACCTCAGTAATACTGAGGAATTTTTTTCTATAGAAAAGAACACCTCAGTAATACTGAGGAATTTTTTTCTATTTCAGCAATACTGAGGATTTTTTTTCTATAGAAAAAAGCACCTCAGTAATACTGAGGATTTTTTTTCTATAGAAAAAAGTACCTCAGTAATACTGAGGAATTTTTTTCTATAGAAAAGAACACCTCACTAATACTTAAGAATTTTTTTTCTATAGAAAAAAATCATTACTCTTTTCTTCCCACTGTGCCTTGAGAATTGCATTCAAACCTTAACATATTTCGCCCTCATACCACAGAATAAAATAATTTCTGTACTGCAGACCTACGCATTTTGATCTCTTTAAGTTCTCCAAAATATTTGTTGGTCTAGCCTCCATTTTTATGTGTGTGTTTGCTCTAAAGCTAGTCTGGCACTCTCCTCCAATTTTACTAGCTAAGTGTGAACACTTCATTCAACATGACATGACGCCCTCAGCTTTTGCTCTGACGATTGTTTGGGAAAGAAATATTTACGACTTATTTTAGACACACAACAGAAAAGATCAATTTGAAATTCTTGACTTTGAACAAAATCACCAAGTCATAAATCCTTAACATAAGTTACAACACACCATTTGTGCAACACAGCCACACGGCATGCTGTGGCACTCAAGTGCTATTGTAAAGGATTTGCCACATGTCGGGAACCTACTGACATTTGCCATTTACCTTGCATTCGCGTCTGTCTGTCAGTCTGTGGTAATTTGAAATACCATAATTTTTAGTTCCACGAAGTAGATAAAGAATTCAATTTCAGAGGCGATGCATTTTTTTTTGCTGTATTGCATTGTGGCTGTTAAAAGGATTTTTTCGTTGTAGGCTTCTGTTGTGGGATATTTGTGTGTATTGTTTGGTAGTAGTGTCATAAATCCTCTTAAAAGCTAAACAATGTCAGCTTTTAGATTATAAGGGCTTTTTTCCTGTAAAAACACTAAACAACTCTTTTTCTTAAGGTCTGTCAAATTTTATTACAGTGTTGAAGTGTTGATTAAGAAGGGTCCTTTGTTGTCTAGTTAGGAGGGATGGAAGTATAATTTGAGGGAATAGAGTTGTTCAGAACATTTTTGTAGAAAAATAATCCCATGATAGGATGTAAGGATTTATCCCTGAAAAGAAATCGTGTGACAGAAATCTACAAATAAATCTCCTGAGCCTATTTTTTACACTGTCAATGTATGTTTGTTTGCCGATTTATCCCACCTCTTTTCTGCTATGCTAGGCTACCTTACATGCCACCACCATAAATCCTCCGGGTTTGCTGATATCAATAATATTTATTTGTTTTCTCGAAAACAATTTGACATTGATATTAAGGATATATTAATAAATAACCAGACAACATGGCAGGATAATATGACAATGATTTTTTTAAATAACAAAATTCAAGTCGGAATGTCAAATTGCCATTAATGTTAAATTTATGAGGAATTTTTAAAACACTGATAAATTATTTTATAGAAGAAGTTTTAACTATTAATAATGATTTTGAGAATTCTTAATGATTCGGTAATTTGTTCAGTAAGCTGTTCGACAAGAATTTTATGTTTTACTAATTAATGTATGTGTCTTAAGTCTTTAGTTTCACATATTATTATTTCACTAATGAGATGAAGAGGGTATCATAGTTTTATTATTGCAATCGTGAGTAATAAACCGATTTCTCAGTGAAACAAATCTTTAGTACCTCAGTAATACTGAGGATTTTTTATAGAAAAAATGTCCTTAGTAATACTTTTCGTTAGTCCTTGGTAAAAATGTTTGCTATAAAAAGGACCTCAGTAGAACTGAGGAGATTTTAGAATTTTTTTCTATAGAAAAAAGCATTTCAGTAATATTGAAGAATTTTTTCTATAGAAAAATAATCCTCTGTAATACTGAGGATTTGTTTCTATAGAAAAATTGTCCACAGTAAGACTGAGGATTTGTTTTTATAGAAAAAAACGTCCTCAGTAAGACTGACTGACGCACATCAGTAATACTGAGAATTTTTTATATAGAAAAAAAAACAACTCAGAAAGTCTGAGAATTTTTATCTAAAGAAAAGTAATCCTCAGTAGTACTGATAAATTTTTTTCCATGAAAAAAACTGAGATTTTTTCTAAAGAAAAGTAGTCTTCAGTAATATTGAGGATTATTTTTCTATAGAATAGAAAAAAATTCTCACTTTTACTCTATTACTGGTGTGTAGTAAAGTTGGACTGAGCCGACTTGTATTGTATCCTTACAATTGTATGTCAATGTTCCTTCGAAGGAATATACTCATATCTTTCTGCAACCTGTGATAAATTTAATTTCATTCAGGCAGATTTAGAGTCGTCTGCATACCATTGGACAAATTTATGGAAAACGATTTATAGCCGAACTGTTAAAAATTTAATTTCAATCTGATACCCGTTAATAGAACAAACATTAGGAACATTAGGAATGGGAGCTATATCTAAATCTGGAAGGATCTTCACGAAACTTGGCACACATCATTCTAGACTCAATTCAGTACGCTATGCCAAATTTCGTGCAAATCGAAAAATGATATTCGGAATTTGGTGTACCATTTACATTAAATCGGACGAAAATATATATAGGAGTTACATCTAAATCTGAACCGATTTTCCCGAAACTCACCACTCATCATTTAGCACACATCATTCTATACTTATTTCAATTTGCTGTGCCAAGTTTTGGGCACATCGAATGATATTTAGGCACTTTGGTGCAAAATTTACCTTAAATCGGACGAATATATATAGAAGCTATATCTAAATCTGAACCGAATTTCCCGAAACTCACCACTCATCATTCTAGGCTTTATTCAGTACACTGTGCCAAATTTCGTGTAAATCCAAAGATATAGGGACTTTGGTACAGAATTTACCTTAAATCGGACGAGGATATATACGAAAGCTATATCTAAATCTGAACCGAACGCGAAACTTTGCATACATCATTCTAGACCTTATTCATTACGCTATGCCAAATTTCGTGCAAATCGAAAGATATTTAAAGTATTTGGTGCACCATTTACCTTAAATCGGACGAAAAAATATATGGGAGCTATATCTACATCTGAACCGATTTTTCCCAATTTCAATAGGGTTCGTCCTAGGGCCAAATAGACTAGCTGTGCCAAATTTCATCCAATTCGGATCATAAATGCGACCTGTACTTTGTTTACAATTTAACATGGACAGACGGACGGACAGGCATAAAGTGATTCTATGCATACTCTCAAAAGGAGCCATGTGTCTATCTCGATTCCTTTTACCTGTTACAAACATATGCACAAAGACATAATACCCTGAACCACAGTGTGTTGAAGGGTATAAAAAGGACCTCAGTTGAACTGAGGAATTTTTTTCTATAGAAAAAGCACTCAGTTGAACTGAGGAATTTTTCTACAGAAAAAAGGACTTCAGTAGAACTGAAGAATTTTTTTCTATAGAAAAAAGGACCTTATTAATAATGAGAAAATTTTTTCTATAGAAAAATCCTCCTCAGCAATACTGATAACATTTTTTCTACAGAAAAACCTCCTCAGCAATACTGAGGAACATTTTTCTATAGACAAATCCTCTTCAGCTATACTGAGGAACATTTTCCTATAGAAAAATACTCCTCAGCAATATTGAGGAACATTTTCCTATAGAAAAATCCTCCTCAGCAATACTGAGGAACATTTTTCTATAGAAAAATACTTCTCAGCGATACTGAGGAAATTTTTCTATAGAAAAAAGCTCCTCAGTAACACTGAGGAATTTCTTTCTGTAGAAAAATCACTTCAGTTATACTGAGGAATTTTTCTTTAGAAAATAAATCGTATTTTCTATACAAAACATTCTCACTTAAATAAAAGCTCAGTAATGCTGATGATATTGTTTCTATAGAAAAAATATTCTTTTCTCGAGAAAAAAAAATTTCAGTATTACTGAGGTGTTCTTTTAGCTAGAAAAAAACCCTTATTAAAAACCCTTAGTAAAAATTACCGATGTGATTTTTTTATAGAAATAAAATTCCTATAGAAAAAAATCCCCATTATTACTTTGGAACCTTCTGTTACTACTTAGCATCACAAATTTTTTAATTGAACTCCAACCATGTTTAGATGTTGTTCTTCGCTTAATTTATTTTTGATTTCTATAAAAAAAGAAAAACAAACAAGAGGACAAAATAACATTGCAAAAATAACAATGTTTTTGTGCAATGATTATCGTTGAACAAAAATGTTTTCAACATGGCTTGTTGAATTTGTCTTGTGGAATGTTGTTCTTACTGTGTTTTGCTGTGGATTTCGTATATCTTCAGTGTGTTAAACATGATTAAGGTTGTGTTGTTAAAACTTCCAATGAATCAGATACCAAGCAACAAAAAAGTAGCAAATTGCATTTACAATTCAATTCAATTTTCTGTGTTGTTGTTCAACGAAAAAAATAAATAAATGAATATAATAAATAAAATAAATCAGTTAACAAGATTACAGACATAACAAGTCAAAAAATTCTTAACCCCCAGCAGCATGACAAAAATAATCGTAAGATTTTTTATTTATTTATTTGGAGGGGGATATGTGAGTGTATACCTCCGCCACTTTGTCTAGACAATAAAACCTAAATGACAGAACATATACAATAATCCGAGGGCTTTTTATGGGTAGATTGTGTAGTGTCTTGATCACACATTGTTGATATGTGTCTGGAATTTTTTATTTCGAATTATGTAGGATTTATTTGTTGAAGTTAACCAAGAGATACCTAAAATATAGGGATTTATTTACCAGCAAACTGGAAGTTTATTTTTCTTGTTTGGCATACAGATATGCCCACTTATTTCTGATGTTCTAGTTGGCGTTGACTTCTTGGCGGTTAAATTCCAAGAGACATCGATAGACAAATAATGGAAATAAGTAGGAGTATTTTGGGGTTTATTGAACTTTTTGTCGTTTTTTATACCCTTCACCACACTGTGGTACAGGGTATTATGTCTTTGTGCATATGTTTGTAACAGGCAAAAATAATCGAGATAGACACATGGTTCCTTTTGAGAATATGCATAGAATCACTTTCTAAGTCGATTTATGCATGTCCGTCCGTCCGTCCGTCCGTCTGTCCGTCTGTCCGTCTGTCCGTCTGTCTGTCCATGTTAAATTGTAAACAAAGTACAGGCCGCATTTATTATCCGAATTGGATGAAAATTGGCACAGGTCACATATTCGGCCCAAGGACGAACCCTATTGAAATTGGGAAAAATCGGTTCAGATTTAGATATAGCTCCCATATATATATTTAACCGATTTAATGTAAACGGTCCCTATATATCTTTCGATTTGCACGAAATTTGGTACAGCCTAATCATTTAGGTCTAGAATGATGTCTGCCAATTTTCGTGAAAATCAGTTCAGATTTAGATATAGCTCCCATATATAGTTTCGTCCGATTTCATGTAAATGGTGCACCAAAATCCCTATATATCCTTCGATTTGCACCAAATTTGGCATAACGTACTGAATTGAGCCTAGAATTATGTCTGCCAAGTTTCGTGAAAATCGGTCCAGATTAAGATATACCTCCCATATATAGTTTCGTCCGATTTAATGTAAATGGTGCCCCAAAGTCCCTATATATCTTTCGATTTGCACGAAATTTGGCATAACCTACTGAATTAAGCCTAGAGTGATGTCTGCCAAGTTTCGAGAAAATCGGCCCAGATTTAGATATAGCTCCCATATATAGTTTCGTCCGATTTCATGTAAATGGTGCACCAAAGTCCCTATATATCCTTCGATTTGCAAGAGATTTGGCATAACGTACTGAATTAAGCCTAGAGTGATGTCTGCCAAGATTCGAGAAAATCGGTCCAGATTTAGATATAGCTCCCATATATAGTTTCGTCCGATTTCATGTAAATGGTGCACCAAAATCCCTATATATCCTTCGATTTGCACCAAATTTGGCATAACGTACTGAATTGAGCCTAGAGTGAAGTCTGCCAAGTCTCGAGAAAATCGGTCCAGATTTCTATATAGCTCCCATATATAGTTTCCTCCGATTTAATGTAAATGGTGCCCCAAAGTCCCTATATATCTTTCGATTTGCAAGAGATTTGGCATAACGTACTGAAATGAGCCTAGAGTGATATCTGCCAAGTTTCGAGAAAATAGGTCCAAATTTCTATATAGCTCCTATATATAGTTTCGTCCGATTTAAGGTAAATGGTGCCCCAAAGTCCCTATATATCTTTCGATTTGCACGAAATTTGGCATAACCTACTGAATTAAGCCTAGAGTGATGTTTGCCAAGTTTCGAGAAAATCGGCCCAGATTTAGATATAGCTCCCATATACAGTTTCGTCCGATTTCATGTAAATGGTGCCCCAAAGTCCCTATATATCTTTCGATTTGCAAGAGATTTGGCACAGCGTACTGAAATGAGCCTAGAGTGATATCTGCCAAGTTTCGAGAAAATAGGTCCAGATTTCTATATAGCTCCCATATATAGTTTCCTCCGATTTCATGTAAATGGTGCACCAAAGTCCCTATATATCCTTCGATTTGCAAGAGATTTGGCATAACGTACTGAAATGAGCCTAGAGTGATGTCTGCCAAGTTTCGAGAAAATCGGTCCAGATTTCTATATAGCTCCCGTATATAGTTTTGTCCGATTTCATGTAAATGGTGCACCAAA
Source organism: Musca vetustissima (assembly GCF_032173495.1). Taxonomy (NCBI): domain Eukaryota; kingdom Metazoa; phylum Arthropoda; class Insecta; order Diptera; family Muscidae; genus Musca; species Musca vetustissima. The sequence continues at coordinate 22,227 of NW_026887398.1, forward strand.
GACGCTATATACCTTTCGATTTGCACGAAATTTGGCATAACGTACTGAATTGAGCCTAGAGTGATGTCTGCTTTTTTCGTGAAAATCGGTCCAGATTTAGATATAGCTCCCTTTTATTATAGATTGATTTTAAGTAATTGACGCACCAAGGAACCAATAGGCTGATAGGAACAATTAGAACAACCTAACCTGTTGTTAGAAATTAGAACAACCTAACCTGTGACAAGTTTGTTTCAAATCGCTTAATATTTGGATAGAGCTTCTATATATATTTTCCCCCGGTTTCAAGTAAATTGGGCATCAAACTCCTCATGTTAGTCAGATTGACATCAAATTTTGCACAACTTACAAAATTTAGCATAGAATTACGTAGTTGCGTTTTCTAGAAGTACAGACATAGCCCAACGGATGACCTATTTATATTTGTTTGAAGTCGATTTACATACTTTATGGATATATCTAGGTAGATTCACATTTAAATAAATATCAACTATTTTAGTTCATCCAATTTCATTTTAATGGTCCTGTTGAATACACCCAAAGTGGTGAAGGGTATCATAAAGTCGGCCCCGTCCGACTTTACTACTTTCCTTACTGGTTTTTTCTTGTGGAGATTTATTTATTTATTTTTTTTTTTTTTTTTGAAAAATTCTGCAAGAGACATGACCAGTCACTATGTCAAGTTTGTGTTTATATATTAATTTATACATATTCATTATGCAAATGCCCCTGTGTTTAACATGATGTCAGAGATGTTTTGCATAATTTCTTCACATTTTAGAATAAAAAACTTAATTTATATAAAATTTCAAGAAATATTGATTTAGAGAGTTGAGGGACAAGACATTACCCCTAGGGACACAATTAATTAAAATTCAAACTTTTTGCAACGCTATCATTTTTTAAATATTTGTATTGCTTTTTCCCAAAGAAAAAAATCATCGACATTACTGTAGGGTTTTTCCCAGCCTCAGAACTACCGAGGCTGACTCCCAGATATTTAAATGGTTAAGTGTCGAATACTCAATGTCCTTACGTATACGCCCATATTGACTACTATAGAATTAATGACGCCGATTTCGTTAGTTCCGTGACCTACTGTGAAATTCAATAAATACTACATTCAATGTGCACAATTTTATTACTTTGCGTCATGACCGAAAAAAATAGCAGTTCATGAAAATAATAGAAATTTTTCGGAATAAATTAGCACTTTTTTGACTCTCAGTATCCATTGAGAACATTTTTGAACGTGTTACCAATGAAGAATGTTTTATCTCCTAAAGTCATCCACCTACAATAACCCCATATTTACTCATATCTCTTAAAGACTATACGCAATATTCTTACAACGGTATTTTACAGTTATAGAGTTGAAGATGTCGATTTCGTTAGTTCGGCGAACTATAATGAAATTCAGTAATAAATAACGTTTAATTTCGATCATTCTTCTTTGATATTTTGTTATAAAAGATATTGGTATAAATCCGCATTTATTTAAAAAATCTACAAAAAAAATGTATTTATAGTTTATTGAACCACATTGATACCGATGATATTATGGGTTTGGTGTACTGTTATGAAACTCGATATAGAATATATTTGTCGTTATGATAAGTCACTAACAATCACTCATTATAGGAGATATGGACACAAAATTCAAGAAATCTAAGAAAATACAAATTTTTGAGGAACCCACATTGATACCGATTTTTAATGGGTATATATTATTTGATGCAGAATATTTTCGCCCTTAACATCATTCTCCTAAGGTAAACCATTAGCGATATATTAGCAAAAGTTTCCTATGCATTACTGCGTATACGCATTGTCAATACGTATACGCCACAGTTTATAGCTATGGATTTAATTATACCGATTTATTATTTAAATTCAATGCAGGATATATTTTTCAGGCTCATATTGAGACTCTCTCTTGTTTGTAAAACATATAGCTATAAACCCCAACTGACTCGAGAAAATCAAAGACAGACATTTTTTGTCTACTAACTCACTTTCCGATTTGTGGGTATATTGTATGGGTTTGCTTTAGAAATATTGGCGCGTTAAGATCAGCCAAACAAAATCACTTACTAAACTGAGGAGATAGTAGGACAAATTCGAATAAAACAATATAGGACTATGTTGAAGTATTGAACAGAACTAAAAGGAGAGTAACTGAGAGATCATCATCAAAAATGACTGACGAAAAGAGGAAAAATGCAATACGTCTTTAACCATCAGATGCTATCTTATTATTTTGTGTGTATTAATATCGGACCTTAGTATATACCCACTAAAGACCGATACCGATTAGAGGAACAGATTTTGTGTGTAAGATGGCAAATAGTTAAATTTGATGCAGAACATTTTCTTATTTGCCATAATTCTCTTAAAGTGAACCATTACCTAGATAGTGGTTAAAGTTCTACAAATATTACTGCGTATACGCATTGTCAATATTTATACGCCACTGTTTATAGATATTGGGTTAATGATACTGGTTATATATCTGCAGTGACTTATAGAATGTAGTGTATACCCATTAAAGACCGATAACGATTAGAGGCACCGATTTAGTTTGTAAAGTGGCCAAAAAGTAAGTTGCAGAATAGTTGCTACCTTAATAGCACTTTGATAAGGGAAACCTTCCCCTAAATATTAAATAAATTCCTTTATGTATTACTGCGTATACGCATTGTCAATACTTATACGCCACAGTTTAGAGATATGGGTTTAATGATACCGATTTCATTTCTTTGGTGATGTTTTTCAATATAAATATTTTTTAAAATACACGTTTATGGGCAATTCAATTGTTCGAGCATTGTTTTTTCGTAGATAGTTTGATAGTTCTTTCTTCTTGGCAAGGATTTAAAGTACAAAGAAAACAAATATATTTCATTACATAGATTACAATGAACTTACTTGTATTTAAATTTATTTAATATACGTTGTGAGTGGACATACCTGCAAAAAAGAAAAATAAAATAATTATAAAATGCTACTAAATTATAATTACAGCTGGTAAATAATGTTCGTCTATATAGAGCGCTGTGAAAAAATATGTAATGCTATATCATGACATTACTCCACATTTTAGTTGTGTGATCAGTTATTTAAAACACCCTATTTTCAAAAAGCTAAATTTTGAAAAGGAACATTTTTTGAAACAAATTTGTTATACCCTGCAAATTTGTTATACCTTGATATACCTCTAAATGTATAAATTAAAAGTCAAATTAGCCACATCTGTACAAATCTCAAAAGTGCTTGCCGCATTTGAATTAGAGCATTGATTGCTCCTATTCACAGTATGTGTGACATTGTCCACATCCATATTTTTGTATACTCTCTATATAAAGATGTCAACTAATTTTCGGTATTATAACGCTTTTCACCGAAATGTCTGTAATAGTATATTTTGAGCATGTTTGTAATATTTCTTAGAGCATAGCTTCGAGCTTCCGAACTCCGCTTATTCATTTTAGGAGCATATGGCTAAGTAGATTATTGGTCTCCTGTAGGTGATGCTGTTGTCATCTATTGTTGCCTAGAAACAACATATTCTTGAAATTTTACTGTGGTTGGGGTTCTTGATTATTTAATATTTCCACTTTCCTCTAGGTGGCGCTATTCATTTTAGGAGCATATGGCTAAGTAGACGATTGGTCTGGTGTAGGTCATGTGGTTGTCATCTATTCTTGCCTAGAAACAACGCATACTTGAATTTTTACCGTGATAGGGGTTCTTGCTTATTTAGCATTGCCACTATCCTCTAGGTGGCGCTATCTCATGTTATTACTGTTTTCTGTTATCCTCATGTTTTGACGTTGATGAGGAGGTCTATTATTTAGAATATCAAGTGGCTTCGAACGCACCTAATATGGAGTATATTTTTACAAAATTATATTTTTTCAATGAAACGCAACATATTAAACACATGTGATTAATTTAACCGTATATGTACTTTGAATGCTTAAAGTAATTTATATTTCCTCAAAAATTATATTTTCAATACTCATGAACATATCATTATGAATATGTACATACATCAGTGTATTTTTGATGATAACCGACAAGTATGTACCCACAATATTGGTATGACAGGTAACAATACTATTGTTATCAATTAGTTTTTTTGTAATCTAATAAGTTTTTTTTAATAATAATGTTAAATCATAATAATAACTAACAATAAAAATAATGTTAAAATTGAATTTTTTCTCTGTCTTACAAATCCTCTTAACTTCAATAAATGATTTGACCGGTTTGATTTCTATTAATTATTTGAATAAACAATTTGCAGCAATCAAACAAGAAAAAACACCAGCAAACTGACATATCGTTAATGAACTTTTTGTCACAATGTAAGTGTGTTGTTGATGATGATTTTTAATAAATTATTTTATTTTTATTTTTGATAAAAATGCAGGTATTACTTGTTATGTGAATTTATTGGGTTAATGTTTGGGTTGTTTTTGAAGAAAAAAGAAGAAGATGATTGAAGTCAGACTCGTTATGATAGTTGTCGTTTTCTTCTTTTTTGTCTAATAACTATAGAAGACAACTATATTTTGTTATTAAAAGGTTTTCTATTTATTGACCATCATCATAATTGTCATTGTCAGCCGTCATAACCATCTTCCGATGACCGTCACCAGTTTTTTTTTTACACCAATCATCTTTTCGTGTGTGTATTTTTGGCACTCTACTAATTGTTTGTGATTAATTGATTTTTCATAAGATATTGTGTGATGTGAGATTTTTTTCTTTCATCTTGATTATTATTACCTAACTCAAAAAAAAAGAAATATTTTGAAAAGATTATTTATTTTTATTTAGTTCAATTAGTTATGCAAGAAAGTTGTTGGGAATTTAGTTTAATTAACAAAGTATTAATAATTTATTATAATGACGAAATTTGGGGTAAGGTCAGTGTGAAAGGGTCTCTAAAATACTCAGGAGATAGATAAACGGAATATTTTACTTTCGCAAATATGATATCCAGGTAACAAATTTTGATGCAGATACAATATTTTTATGAAATAAAAAAAAAACTCTTTTCAGTTCCAACATCCGAATTTTATACACCCTCGACAATGTATAAAATTCTCAAAATAACCAAAATTATGAGGTATAACCAAAAATACTAAAAATAACTGGAATAACTATATCAAAAATGTGGAAAAAATTTTGGTAGGAGAATACACAAATACCACCAATTCGTCCAGAAAGTATCGAATAATTATGGAACATTTATATGGAAGCTATCCCGAAACTTATATCAATATTGAAAATTCTTGATATGCAGATGAGAATGAGAATTCAAAATATAAAATATAACATTCAAAAATATTCTTTAAAACTACCCACTTGGTATACCTTCCAAAAAAGAATTCTTTAAAACATTATTAAATATTATTTAAATATATTTTTTATAAATATGCTGGATTTTCAAATCTTTTATATTTTCAATGTCAATAAAAATATTTTAATATTTTATTTATCATAATTTTAGATTAATAACAAATCTCGTATATATTGTATTTCCCCTTTGAAAAAAAAAGCGCGACTTTATTTCCATCAATAGGGAATTCCATTGGGTCATGGCTTATGGGCTGCCACCATTTGGGTTAGCAGACTGGGTTTTCTGGGTTATTATTTTGTACGCATTATGTGAAGTCATTCCATGAAGATATTTCTTTGATGACTTGATATGCAAATGAGATGTACAGCTTCCTAATTAGGCAATGATTCATATTCGATGATGAGTGTTAACATTTTTTTCTATAGAAATTGAAAGTCGAGGCTAAGATGGTTTAGTGTCATTATCATTCATATTTTGTTTGGCAAAAAAAAAAAAAAAAAAACAAATAATTTTGTTAAAGTGACAACAACGTATTTTTTGGTAATTTTATTTTTTTTTCGGATGTTTCGGTGTCTGTACTGTGACATACCATTTTCGGCAGGTGACGTTAAATGTTCAGATCCAAAAACCGGATTATATATTATTAAGTTATTTTTTTTTATAAATGTATAATTTTTTTTTCTTTTTAATCCACACTTCTTGTTTGGACATGCTGTGACATTTTTTTTTTGATTTTTGCTCTTAACGATATTTTTTTTTTCAATTCTTGTTGCTTAACCAGTTTTTGTGTTTTGTTTTATTAATTACAGTATTTAAATATTGAATAATTGTTGGCTTCAGGCAATTCTATAAAACAATATGCTAATCAAGTTGCTAATTTTGTGGCGGTTTAGCTGGATTAATTTTAACTAATTGTAATATAATCATGATTGATGCGAACATATGCGATATACAAATGTTTCATTATGACCGGGGACTGGGGGAACTATGAAGAAAAGTTCAAAATTCGGAAAGGATATACCACTTTGAGTATATACCACATATGTACCATAAGGATGGTTGATTAAAGATTATATAGCCCAAAATCATATAAAGTATATATTCTTGATGGGGATACAATTCTATGTCCGTTTGTTAAAGGTAGAGCTTGAAATTGTGCACAGACCTTGTAAGATCTCCTAGGATGTTTGGTATTGAAAATACCGATTTGGTATAGCCACCACATAAGGATAACCTATTTGATGATAGTGGATACGTTTTTCAACCAAATCATCTCCAATTTGGTATTTAAGGTTCTCACTGCGTAGAAGATTTTACTACTAAATATGATCAGTATTGGCACGGCACGATTACAACCGAATTGGTTCAAATTTTATATATGATAAATTGCAATATTGGACCAAGTTTCGGGATAGCTCCAAATACTCGGATTTTTGGCATCGTTTATTTTTTGGTATTTTGAGAATTTCAGAGCCGGAATTGGCTCTAATGTAATATTTTGAGTTCTCAATGAGTGACAAATATTCTTACCAAAAATTATAAATATCGGTCGATCTTTGGGTATAAATGCCAAGCCACTTTATAGATATTTTGATAGTTCTAGGCACATTTTGCAACCGATGCAATATTATTTTAACATACGAAGTGGCTATAATATGGTATTTCGGTACCTTGGTCATTTTCAATATAATATAAATCCATGCTCCTTGCCTTTATGGCTTTGCTACGATAAAATGTGCATTATCGTCGCATCCAAATAGACAGACCGCATGTGGAGTAGCCAATTTTATCCAAATTTTGCACGTCGAAAACATTCCCACAAACTTCGAATTAATACGAAGTTCAAAATATCCATACACTCCTTCTGGTAAAATTTTGAAGGGATTAACCGATATTAATTAAACTTTGCACGTCAACATTTTTAAATGTTGTAAATTCAATTTTAAGCGAATGAAGTGACCGATTTGATCCGCATATTTTTTAGCAAGATTAGACGAAGTTCGAAAATGAAACCTATCGATTCACTACCCTACCAAATGTTAAAATTTGGAAAAAAATCCATATCATAATACATATTTTAAAAAAGCTCAATTTCGAAGATGGGATCCGTCGGTCAACTCCAAAAGTGTCAACATTTTGAATACATCATATGAAGGTAATGGAGAATCCGATTTGATTCGGTAAAGGCACATCGAAATCGTTTTACCAAAACAAGATCCAGGCCGATGATGGAACCCATAAATTCATTCCTTTTGGCATCATCCCCCCCCTCAAAAAAAAAATCAGGGTTAGTGTATATTACATATATCTGTCGACAATACCGAGTTTTCCTACTAGAGTTTCTGTAGTTTTTGGTATTCTGTTTCCTCCAGGTATTGTTTCGCAGCTTTGAATGTAAACCTCATGGCGGAAGGACTCAAATGTTTACATATTTTTTAGGCGTCCAATTGTTTAAAGAATAGCTTTTTAAAGAAAAGTTTGGAGGAATATTTATTAGGTCTAATCTAACTGTAGACCATGATTAAGGCCATAACATTTCATGGAGGAGGAGCTGCATAAGATCAAAAAAATTTTTAATATAACAGATTTTCGCTGCATAACTCAAGGAAACATTTTCCAATATCCCTCCATAATTTGCCATAGTCCTGATCGATTTAATATATTTTAAAGGCCCATGTCTCATTTTTTAATCAAAAAGGTTGTAATTTGGCACAGCCAATTATTATAACAGACAATTGCCTACATTTCGCTGCTATAAACTGTGATTTTTTTAAGCAATTTCATAAAGGAATGTCGTAAAATTCTCAAAAAAGTTTGTTTCCTAAGTCTTCTGTTTTTTTCTTCTCTTTAAAAAATGCCTCTCTTAAGATTAACACATGGAGTGCCACGGTTATTAATAATATTAAAGAAAAATCTTCTGCGAAAAATGATTTCCATTCCAATATTTAGAAATACAATATAAATAAGTAAATATTTAAATACAACAATTGAATCCCAAAATTAACATGCAACTGTTTTTGTGTTGAGTTTTATTTATATATAAAAAAATAAGTAAACAAACAATAGCGATAGGCAACTTACTTTTGTTGTCAAATAAAAAGTAGCAAACACCAAAGAGCAGTTAAACGACAAACAAAATAACTGGTCAAATACAAACAAGCTATAGGCGAACAGACGCACGTAAAACCAAAAACGAAAAAAATCAACGACAAAAAATCAGCCACACAAAAAACTTAACTATAAGCCAACGTAATAATAAGCTAAGATGAGAAGAAGATGAAGCGGCAGAAGAGGACGACAGTGTGGATGATGATGTTGGATAAAAAAAACAGTTTATTTCAATGTCAACATTGACAAAAAGCCGCAAATTATTAACTGGTTTGAATGGTTGGCCAGCAAGCTGACTGGCTGGCTGGCCAATGCTTAAACAGAAATACCTGTTAAAAACAAAAATAAAAGATAAGTAAACAAAACAAACCGAAATAAAACTAAAGAGTGAAAAGTCCAACAAAAAACACACAATAAAACAAAATAGAGAATCTCAAAATGCACACAAATAATGGAAACAAATGATCTGGCTTTTGATAAAAAAATAAAATAAAACCCGACAACCAAACCACTCAATGAAATGCAACATCCCCAAAAGAGCCGTTATGTGTTATAGAGTGAGAGCATTTTGGTTTTTGCTACAAAAGTTTGATGACTTTTCACAACAGCAACAGAAGTAACAACAAAAATTAAAGCAGCAAAAAAATCGCAATGCGTAATAAATTGTTAAAAACAGTTCCCCCTCCTCGGGGCCAATATGTGAAGAGTTTTTCCACCAGCCAAATAGTGACAATGAGACATTTTCGTTTGTGGAAAATCCTCTGTTGTGGAAAATTGTGGTATTTTCCTTATTTAATTAAAACTTGTATTACATTTACACTACAACTTAATGAAAAACGAAACAGCAACAAAAATACAAATCAAGGTGCAATCAAACTGTCCATACAACAACCAAACAACATGGCCAATGGACGACATAGTGAAATGCAAACTTGATGTTTATTTCCTCTCGTGCTTCGGGACAAGTTTTGTGATTACGCATTTAACATGCCATAGATTAAAATGCTTTTTTAAATCCACATTGTTTTCTCTTTGCTGGTTGCATGATATTCCTAAAGAGGGATTAGGATGTTGGGTTATGTTTTCAGTATTTTTTTTTTTAATACAACTACACAATTTTTAGGGATTTCTAAGGAAAATTGTCAAGGACTATCACAAGCTTCGATTTGTATAACTTACACCACACAGTGACACAGGGAATATTTTTACTGCAAGTTTTTTTTTTTTAAATCTAACATATTTATACCCTTCACCACACTGTGGTACAGGGTATTATGTCTTTGTGCATATGTTTGTAACAGGCAAAAGGAAACGAGATAGACACGTGGTTCCTTTAGAGAATATGCATAGAATCACTTTCTGAGTCGATTTATGCATGTCCGTCCGTCTGTCTGTCGATGTTAAATTGTAAACAATGTACAGGTCACATTTATAATCCGAATTGGATGAAATTTGGCATAGGTCACTTATTTGGCCCAAGGACGAACACTATTGAAATTGGGAAAAAAAACGGGCAGATTCAGATATAGCTCCCATATATATTTTCGTCCGTTTTAATGTAAACGGTCCCTATATATCTTTCGATCTGCACGAAATTTGGCACAGCGTAATGGATTTTGATATAGCTTTCATATATAGAATGATGTGTGCCAAGTTTCCATAGCGTACTTAATTTTGCCTAGAGCGATGTGTGTTAAATTTCCTGAAAATCGGTGCAGATTTAGATATAGCTCCCATATATATTTTCGTCCGATTTAATGTAAATGGTACACCAAAGTGCCTATCTATCTTTCGATTTGCACGAAATTTGGCATAGCGTACTGAATTAGGTCTAGAATGGTGTGTGTTTAGTTTCGTGAACATCGAGTCAGATTTAGATATAGCTCCCATATATATATATATATATATATATATATATATATTCGATTTGCTCGAAATTTGACATAGCATTTTGAATTTAGAATGATGTGTTTGTACGAAATTTGGCATATATAGCGTAATGGTGCATCAAAGTCCCTATATACGATTTGCACGGTGTGTTAAATTTAGCCCAGAGCAATATGTGCTAAATTTCCTGTGCAGATTTTGATATAGCTCTCATAGATATTTTCGTCCGATTTTATATAAATGGTGCACCAAAGTCCCTTTATATACTACGATTTTCAAGAAATTTGGCATAGCGTACTTAATTTTGCCTAGAGCGATGTGATTTAGATGATGATTTAGATATAGCTCTCATAGATATTTTCGTCCGATTTTATGTAAATGGTGCACCAAAGCCCCTATGTATCCTTCGATTTTCACGGAATTTGGCATGGCGTACTTAATTTAGCCCAGAGCAATGTCTGTTAAATTTCCTGAATATCGTTGCAGATTTAGATATAGCTCCCATATATATTTTCGTCCGATTTTAGGTAAAGAGTGTACCAAACCCTTTATATTCTTCGATTTGCACGAAATTTGACATATCGTACTGAATTAAGTGTAGAATGATGCGTATTACTTTTCGTGAAATTCGGTTCTCGGTTCCCAAATTTGTCCACAACGTAGTGAATTTGGTATAGTCTAACGTAGGGCAAGTTTCCTTGAAATCTGTTCAGATTTGGATATAGCTCCTATATATTTTTTTTTTCGATTTTAAGTTAATGATGTACCAAGGGCCCAATATATGGCCGATGTGCACAAAACGTCTTAGAAGTAATATAAACTAATTGTGACAAGTTTTATAGAACTCGGTTTAAATATAGATTCTGATAATATTGTCGTCCGATATTAATTAATTTGTGCCCCAAACTTCTCATTTTTGTCTCCGATTAAGATTTGCTTTAAATCGATTTACATTTTTGTCTCATTCTTTATCTATCCAAACGAAGAGTTTAGTATAGGTTACAGAATGACATGTCTTTGGATTGATCTTAATCGGTTCATATTTATCATGTCATGTAAGAATGCATCTGTTGAATATATCCAAAGTGGTGAAGGGTGCCATATAGTCGGCCACGCCCAACTTTCCTACTTTACATACTGATTTAAAATATTTTTCCATGATTCAACATAGGCGTGGATTTTTTAAAATATTTTTCTATGAGCCATCCCATTTTTTCATATGTTAGGGATTTTAGATACAAATTTCATTCGAATTATATATTTTTGGTTCTCATTTGGTAGCTTCCTTCCAAATATCATAAATATTAGTCCACTTCTTAGGATAGCCCCATATAACGGCACCTAGCGGATTTTAATTCTATAAAAATCATTTGAATATATTGTATGTATGAGTAACTTTCTCTGATATATTAATTTATCTTATGACACATTACCCGGGAAATTTTTGGCAGATTAAACAGACCGCAAAATGTGTTGTTAATATTTTAATTAAATGATCTTCCATTTTTGTCGGCTCTTCCGTTATCTTTCGGAAACAATTTAATACCATGACATAAGTATTTAAAAACAAATTGGAATTTTTTTCTTTCCACATTAATGGGTCCCCAAAAAAATCATATATTTTCAACTTAGTCAAGCTTAATGCTAACATTGTTAAACATTATTACCGTTTTTTTTTCTCATTTTACAAGTGAAAGGTATTACAAAAAAAGCACACAAACAATAACAAAAATTTTTTGATTAATATATTTCCGTAAAATCATTATGGCCTCATATATTGGGGCGACAACAGACAACAGTATCAGCAATGGAATATGGAAAGGTAATTGTAATGGAAACTGACCTTCACCGGTGGGTCGAAAGGAATTACAGAAGAAAAAAATTGCAACTGGCAAAAATTTAAGTTGAAACAAAAAACAAAACAACCGGCAACAAATCAAGTAACGCCAACACATTGAGTTGGCCCTTCATTTCGTCGCTGTCAACACAGTAACAACAGAGCGCATAAAAATCGGGGTATTGGTCAACTGGTTTGACTTTAGTGGCAGCACCATTTTTGCTGTTGTTGTTGTTTTTGATTATTGTCTTGTTGCAGTAACAATGGTAACAGATTATCGTTGAAACCGTACAAATGTCAGTTATGTGTACATAAGGAAGACATTCCATTGACAGCATATTTTATTAACCCTTTAAGTGATGGTGTTCTATACAGATTTACTAAAATTGAATTCAATGATATGCGACATTGAATTCATTCATATTTAAGAAAATAATGTTTATAAAAATCCACGCATATTTTCTTATTGGAAAAAATATTATTTAAAAAGCTGCTCATATGTTCTTGTTAGAAACAAATTAAGGATCCATGCCTATTTTATATTAAAATCCACACCTATTTTATATTGGAAGACTACTATTTTCTTATTGGAAAAATTTTATTTAAAAATCCATCTCTACTTTCTTATTGGAAAAATGTTATTTAAATGTTTAAATATATTTTTTCAATAATCAACGCCTATTTTTTGTTTTGAAAATATTATTTAAAAATACACACTTATTATTTAGTGGAGAAAAATAATAAAAATTTATATAAAATTTTATATAAAAAACTTTTTGCTTATGGAAAAAATATTATTTAAAAGTTCAAGCCTGTTTTCATATTGGAAGTATATCGTTCAAAAATCCATACCTTTTTCTTCTAAAACAGAAAATATTTAAAGAACCCACGCCTTTTTCTTGTTGGATGAAAATTTTATTTAAAACCGATGCCTATTTTCTTATTGGAAAAAAATAGTATTTATTTACTATTTATTTCCAAAAAACCAATATTACTTAAAAGAGCCTTGCCTATTTTCTTATTGGAAAATTTTATTGCATGAATTTTAATTTTCATGCAGGAGTTGTATTTTTCTTTAAATTTTTCACCAATAGCGACTTACACCATTTTCAAAAATAACACCCTTCCAAATTAAAAACCATTGTTTTTTATCACGCTTTACTGTATTGTCCGCCGGCTGGCCAGTTCATTTCTGTTGATATCCATTACCGACCAACCAAACACGAGGTCGTTCAGTTTTACCGGAATTACCTATTACTGTGGTTTGTGGGCATGGAAGTGGCAACGGTCTGTTTTTTTCCTGTGCATATTTTGAGGTATGCATTAATAACCGTTTCTTTTATGTGTCTGTTGTCCCCTTCATTCGAATTTCTGGAATTTTTTGTACGGTTAATAACATCCATCAGTTTTAGTTTTTTTTTTCGATTGCGTATTACTTTCAAAATTTTTTGTGTGTCTGTGTTTGTTTGTCAACAGAACCCATAAATTATGTATTTTCAGGCATGTGACGTCAATGATGACATAATCTTGCGGCGGGGCTGTTGTCCTATGAAAAGGGATTGTTTCGAACAAGGAAGAAATACAGTTACATATATATGTAAGATTTGAAATCACTGACCTTTATAAAAGGAGGTGATTAGCACGTAGTGGAATAAATAATGGTGTACATTTTTTACTAGCTTTTTTATTTTCTTATTGTTTTCTATTTAAATGGGGTCAATAACCATTTTCATAGTGGAATATTCTGCCCTTGAAATTAGGCAAGAGATATTGAGAAATTTAGTTGACATTTTTTTTTATAATACTAATATTTTGATGAATCTGCATACAAAGATAGTTATCTACGCCTACAAGGAGCGATGTTATCCTCTGATAATCACACATTCCAAATTACTGCCCCGTTGCTTAAAAAAAGGTCTAGACATTTAAAATAACTAAAAATGGCTGGATCTTTTACCCATGTTTTTTGTCAGAACATGGACCTATCATTAAAATTTTCTGGAAAATGTGCTTATTTAAACAAATTCTGGTAATGTTATCTTATTGAAATAAATATTATTTAAAAAATCCACGCATATTTTCATATTGGGAAAACTATTATTTAAAAAAATCCACGCCCGTTTTCGGATTGAAAAAACTATTTTTTAAAATCATGCATGACTGTTTTCTTATTGGAAAAAGGTGTTGTAATTGGAAAAAATATACACAACTTCCACGAAAATCTAACTTTCCGTTTTGAAATTGGCAAAAAATATTATCGATATAAATCCACGCCCGTTTTGAAATTGGAAAAAATATTACTAATAAAACAACCCTTCTAATTTCTTGGCCATATTCCCTTCACCGTGTCTTGTCTTGCTATGTTAGGCGTTCAATTGTGGCCTATAAATCGACTCGAAATAATACAAAAAATTAAATTCTCGGTCCAGTTCATCCCAAAATTATTATCTGATCATCAGCGAAAATTATAGGCTTGTCCTTTTCCATACATGGATCCTCATGGAAAATTTCAAAGCGATCAGAGCTATATTTCCGCCCTCTAGTGTGATAATGGGTTACTAAATTATATCTGAATACGTAAGAACCTGCAAATATTTAAGTGTACCTCCAACATCCAAGTACACACGACCATATAATTGGTATCAATTTTAAGGTCAACCACTCCTCTTAAATATACTATCAACTTCTCGGGTCTATGTCCTTCGGGAGTTAATATATATACGCCATGGAATACAAATTTTGTAATTTTTCACACAAAAGTCAGGGTCCATTTGACCCGCTAAATATTGGCCGATATTTATCAAAACAGGCATGCTCATTCTTTGGCCCGATCCCCTATTCCCTGTAAAATTTCACGATGTTCGGGCCATAATTGCGGCCTCTGGAGGGACCAGAAAATCAGAAAAAATTTAGTTTTTGCCCCATTTCATCCCATAAATATTAACCGATCTTTACCAAAAAAAAATATGGGTCTTCATTGGGCAGAACCCATCCTTCATGCAAAATTTCGTGAAGATTAGTCCATAACTGTGGCCTGTATCGTGTTTACAAATTACAGTGGACAAAGACGGACGGACACATATATCTAGATCGACACAGCTAGTATAGATATGACGATCGGTATACTTAAAGGTGGGTCTAGGACCAATATTTCGCGGTGAAAATCATTTGGCTGCACTATAATTTTGACAACATAGTTGTGTAGGGTATAAAAATCAACGCTTATATTCTGATTGGAAAAAATAATATTTAAAAAATTCACGCTTATTTTCTGATTGGAAAAAATAATATTCAAAAAAATCCACACTTTTTTTTCTGATTGGAAAAAATAATATTTAAAAAATCCACACCGATTTTTAGATTGAAAATATATTTTAAAATCTATACCGATTTTCTTATTGGAAAAATAATGGAAGCAAATCAATGACTATTTTCTTATGGAAAAATGTTATTAAAAATCCACCTTGTTCTCTTATCGGCAAAAATATTATTAGACAAATCTACACCTGTTTTCTTTTTGGAAAAATCCACGCCTATTTACATTGGAAAAACTATTATTTAAAAAAATACGCTTATTTTCTGATGTAAGAAAAGTAACTTTTACAAAATCCACGTTACGTTTATTTTATTTTCTTATTGGAAAAATTGATTTAAAAATCTACGTTAATTTTCTTATTGGAAAAATTGATTTAAAAATATACGTTAATTTTCTTATTGGAAAAATTTATTTAAAAATCTACGTTTGTTTTCTTATTGGAAGAAATATTATTTAAAAAAGACCCTTATATTCTTTTCACACAAGATCAATTGTTATTCTCTGAAGATATATATTCAAAGATAAGCAATTAGTAAATCGAAAGATTTAAGACACATACACCAAAGGGAGCTGTAGCTGTGGGTGCCACAATTCGTTCATGCGAAAATAATCGTAAACAGTTAATCATTTGTAAAAAATAAAAATTGTAAAATTTAAAAATATTTCAAATATGAAGGCATGCCATGTTGTAAGGTGTAAAACTCTTCTAACTTAAAATTCTTTCAGGTCATATTTTCAGGGAAATCGATTTTAATAAAGTCATTCCTCCCTCTAAAAAGATATTCATCTAAACCTTGATATATAATTTTAATTTGCATTGAATCAAAAAACCAATGCAGGGGGCGTATATTTAAAGTTAATAAAAATTTGTGTTTCTATTGTTTCAAAAATGTGTAGGTTTTTAGTTATGTATTATTAGATAATTTCTCAGTATCAACCGGCTGGCACATGGCTACAGGCCACAATTACCATATAACAAAACGATCTAAAAAAGTAACTATTCATTTGGCACAAGTTAGCTTGAAAAGTAATTGTTGGAGGGTGGTGTTGATGATGATGCTTTTGGCAGGTCCGTTGTTGTTGCTTATTTGTTTCTTGGTTTTATTGTTATTTAATTAAAACAAATATATGTTAACTAAACATAAAATTTGTTTTCGCTTTTTTTCTTTACGCTACATACTTATCAGTTCAGCATGGTTGCAAATGCCGACATCAAACAAAAATGTTGCCCCGTGTCGGCGGTATGCCTCTGACCGACCGACCACTCAATAGGTCATTTATTAAGTTAACGCTTGGTGGAGTGTGTTAACAATGCCACCACAAGGTTTTGAAGACCAGCCAAGAAGATTTCTATACAATGTTTTTTTCCTGTAGTGTTTTGTTTTCATACATGTGTTGACCGGTGCATAACAACACCTTTGACGGAAATCATAAAAGCACCCAATGTTCTTACCTAAAATGAAAAGAAAAAAGAGAAAACATATGAAAGTTTCTGTTGTAGTTTTTAAGATTTATTTGTAGAAAATATATATTTGTAGTTGTTTTTTTAATTAATTGCAATGTGGTGAAATGTATTTTGCTTATGTAAACAATAATGATGGTAATGTGAAAAATGAACTAATTTTTAATGTTTATTTTTGTTTTGAAAAATTTGTTAATTGATATATGAAGTTGTTTTTTATATAATTACGCCTCTAAAAACTAACAAAGGAATGCCGTCAATGTTATGGAGAGCATTTAATATTCATCCTAATAAAAATTATGATTGATATTAATGCCTGGATTGTTTAGATATGTATTCTATGAGACCTTTAGCCCTGGATACTCATTTAATTTTGCAGACATTAAATACATTGTTCTTCTTTCAATAAAATCGGCACCATGAGACCGCATATGTAATACCAGTGTTAAACCAGCATTGGCAAATTGAATTTGCAAAATTAATTAACCTCATAAATTATGATTGTAAGGGGGAGTAGGTTTCATTGTTGTACTTGTGATTAATTAAATGTTTCAAAATGTATGTATTATATATTTTTCATGAAAAGACGTTAATAGCCTGTTTCACTAAGACGATCGAACGTTTTATTTTCGGAAAAATATCAATATTAATAGGAGTTAAAAAAAAACTGCTCAAAAATATCAAGCAAACTGTTGTTTTATGAATCCATATCTAATAAGGAGAGGTGGGGTATAGCAGAGCTATAGGCGTGACGTTTTTAAAGAATATTTTTATTTTTAATTTCTTTACAAATCGATTTTTATTGACCCATTACCTCATCAGAAAAAATAAAAATTCTACTCTTTTTGACCTTTTAAGTCTTCAGAATAAAATCCACGATTATTGACCTTTTAATTCCACAGATAAAAACTTGTTTTGACCTCTTAATTCTTCAGAAATTGTGTTAAAAAAGTATCTAAGGTTTTTATAACCTACACAACTATGTTGTCAGGGTATTATAGCTTTGTGCAGCCCCAAGAGTTTGTAACGCCGCGAATTATTTTTATACCCTCTACCTCAAGACCAAGAGATGGACATTAAAAATAACCAAAATCGAGCGGGACATTCATATTGGGGCTATGTCATGATAAGTTGTTGTCGTGAGATACAAAATACTAAACTAAAAACAAGAAGGTTGGAAAATTGGTCATTAGGCATATATTCCATTTGAATCACCAGAAACGACTTCTTCACGGAACATTTTCGATATAAGTATATGTTACTATGGCGTCATTTTCGTTATGTTCAAGTTTTATAACGAAGAAGTCGTTTACCCATCACTATTCTGGAGATTCGAATGGAATATATGCCTACGGCTGTATAGACTATAATTTTTAATTTTTTGTAGGAGCATTTTCCACCCAATGAGAAATCAAAATATCTAATAGGAGCCAATTTGGTTGAAAAACGATATCTGAAATTTTGCATTTAACAATCGCAAAGTGGCTGGACTATGTCATCGAAAACCCAAACATTCTCGAGATCCTTGGTCCAATTCGTTCTAAAATCCTTCCACTTAGAGCAGACTTTTTGAAAATTAATTTTTTTGTGGTCAATCCAATTCCGATCATAACAAAAATATTATCATCTCTTGACCATTCGCGTCACTGCTGATCCAAACTAATTTTCGAAAACGTAGAGTACAATTACCATGACGGATTGTAAACCGCCCAAACAGTCACACGTAACAGATAAAAAGGCTTCTAATTCAGTCTGGGATATTATGAGCCCCAGATGCGACAATTTTGCTTGTTGGTATAGCGAAAATGTTCCGTGAAGAAATTGTTTACCAGACTATAATTTTTAATTTTTTGTAAAGCACTTTGTGAAATTGAGAAATGAAAATGATAAATTTGGGATTTGGTAAAAAAACGATATTTTTTTAAATGTTTAAAGTTGTTACCAATTCTATATTTGAGGTTTTGAATCTAAACTGCCTGTTAGCGTAAACCCTAACTATCTCGTGGTCATTGGTCCTAATTTATCTGATAACCTTTCTCGTAGCGCAGACTTCTTGAAAGTATACATTTTTATGATCAATACAATCCAATACCGATCATAAAAAATTATTATCACCTTGGACTACAGCATCAATATTCTAAGCTGTTCTTGAGACACGTCTTCGGGTTTTGTTATTCACATCACTAACTTGCACCAACAGGTAGAATTTTTGTCACAAGATTTTCGCCATTTTTGTAGTGAATTTATTTTATAACCATTAATTCTTGACCTTTCAGAATTAAAGAATGAGATCTGAGTATCATCTTCTGAGCAATGAGAGATTTTGGAACACACTCTCTATGGCGATTTTAACAGTCTGACATGGCTACATCGATAGGCGGTCATGGTTTAGATCCCATACACCCATCATCGCCAGAATTTTTGGTCCATTACTACGACTACACACATATCCAGATCCATAAAGATTGCCGAAAGGCTGAAGTTAAGTTGGGTTATGTAGAAATATTGTCTTTGCTTGACTTGGAACAGAACCATTTTTTAACTCCGGAAACATTAGCCGAGCATAACTTTTTTTTATAATAAATATCAAGCCATTATTGTGCATTACACATTTCAAATAAGATCAGAAATATACGATGTTGTTGATGATTGATCGGCTTGAGTTCTTGTTGTTATGAGTAACGCTGTTCGTGAAAGGTAAACGTAAAAAAAAATAAATAAATAAACAAGTGGATTTAACAAACCTCTATAGTTTTTGTCAAAAGTGGCTGAAATTTTATTTGATTCCAACCATTGAACAAAATTCAAAGAGGCTTTGTTTCTAGGAAAATGGCAATACTAAAACCCCATACCAAACCATTGAACAAAATTCAAAGAGGCTTTGTTTCTAGACAACAATAGATGGCAACCAAGGACAGATTACATAAAACCAAACATCTACTTTGATAGTTTTTGAATATTTGTAAAAAGAGACTTATATTCCCTTCCAGATCAAATGCATCCGAAGCCATGACATGTTAATAAACATCTTCGGCATCATCATCAATACATGAGGATAAGGCAAAAATTGAAATAACAGGTTATAGCGCCAGTCAGAGGAAATGGACACACTAAATAAACAAAGATCCAACCACTGAACAAAATTGCTGGAAGTATGATTTCTACGCACCGATAGATGGCAGTCCCACCACCTAGAACAAGCTATATCAGCCAGATCATTTTGTTTGATGGACAAATTATTTCAAAGTTGTTTCAAAATATTTGTAAAAAGAGTCCTATATTCATCTCCAGATGAAATGCATCCATAGCCCGTGACAAATTCGCCATCAACATCTACACATGATAATACAAAAATAGGAAAGACAGTTGATAGCGACACCTACAGGAAAATGGTGACACTAAAAAGCAAGGATTCCAACCGTTGCATAATTTTAAAGTAGGCGTTGTGTCTAGGCAACAATAGATGGCAGCCGCATCATATCACATCAGCTACAACAGACCAACTATCCACTTTGATGAAATAAAAAAAACTATAAAACGTTGGAACCCACATTTTTATAACAAAAATTCATTGGCTTAGACATGATATAATTATGAAAAATATTTAGATATTTGAATATAAAAAACAAATATTTTTAAGGTCAATAAAACCCAGAAAATAAAAATATAAATATTTGACATTTTAATTCGGTGTTGGGTATGTCATCGGAAAAGTCAAAACATAATTTGCATAAATAACAAATATTTCAATATTTATAAATTAAAGGCAGTCATGATTTTAACATTTAATCAAAAAGCTCTTCTTCACGGTTTATGGACAAATCTCCTTTTAATATAAAAATGTCAAAGAAGTAGCAGCAACTAAAATATTTTACGAAAATAATTATAAAGGTATAATAAAACCTTATTAAATTTCCAAAACTATTTGGTATTATTATGGAAGAAGCTGTAGTAAAAACAAATAAATTAATTTTACACTCTATAAAACATGACAATTGATATTTTTAATATTTTGATTTTGATCAACTAATTTCAAACATGAATATCTTCATTATATATAAAAACCAAACAAATTTAATTACACCCCCCTATACAATTTTAAAGAAAATAAATAAACAAAAAATAAATTTAATTTCACACCCTTTTAAAATTTTTCAAAATTCGTAATTTTGATATTATAAATATAACACTTGTCTATATTATATGATATCTTTGTTGTCCACTATTTTGCAATAAATATTTCGTTTGTTTTACAAAAAAAAAAAAAGAAAAATATTTGAATGGCTGCACAAAGATATGGAAACATGACGATCACTGCTGCTGATGATGATGTAGATGGCGATGGCATACACAGTAATCACACATCACAACAAAATGAAAAAATAACAAAACCAACAACCACACCACCAAGGCAGATGAAGTTTCCATAGTTAAATATGTATTATGTGAGCGCCAGTTGAAAAAAAAAACAAACAACAACAAAAATACGAAATATCTGCTGAAAAGTAAAACCTATGAAAATTCCAAAAAAACATAATAATAACAACAATAATACAATAGTAATACAATAACAAAACCTAAAAAGAAACAACAATGGAAATTTTAGAAACGAACGGAATTCATCATCATCTTCGCTGTTGTCGTCAGTTTCGTCGACTTCTTGGGTAGAGTCGAGTCATCTATGAAAACGACAATCTCGGGAAACACTGCGAACCAAATAATAATAATGAATAGAGCCAAAGCTTTTTGGTAGGTAGGTTGTCGTCTTCTTAGACTGTGACGTTTGGTTAAAAGTCAATCAAATAAATTCGCACGAAGTTTCGAAGACCCAACTCGTTGTATGCAGAATAAACCAAAACCTGAGTTGATTTAAACAAATAATGTCTCATCTGAACGCCGAGTTTCAGCAACAACAACATCATTAATGTCATCATTATCACCATCTAGAGTACAACAATTGTTATTACACTTGCTGTTTTTGTTGCTCTTTGGCAGCATGGTAAATGACATTACCAACAAACCTGCCTGTACGAGATTATCATCTTCGACATTCTTTGGGTTTTTTGGGGGGACCGGCAAAATCGTGTGACAAAATTGAAGGTTGTTGGGAAATTACGGGGAGATTTTCAAAAAAGGGCTTAAATTTTTTTCAATTCTTTAAATTTAATTTTTGAATATTTCGAAAAAAAAAATCTAAAATTCCCCATACAGATGAAATGCACCCTCTGGCATTTTAATAACCAAGAGGTGATTGCGCCACCCAGAAGAAAAAGGGCACAATAAATAAGCAAGACGACCACTGAACAAAATTCCAGGAGGCTTTGTTTCTAGCCATCGACAGATGGCAGTCCCATCACCGAGAACAGGCTACATTATATAGATCATTTGCTATGATGAAATAATAAAAACGATGGAACCTTGGCATCCTGAAACCTCATGTCATGAAAATAACACAAAAATAGTAATGTCAGGTCATATCATCATCCAGATGATAATGACAACATTAAATTAGCATGGTCTGAACAAACTTCTAGGAGTCATTGTATCTATGCAACGATAGATGGCAGCCACGACCCCAAGGAATGACTATAGCAGAACAATCATAGTCGGTGATTGCTCTGCTATTGTCATTCCTGGAATAAAAAACTACAAACAGATTTATATCCCCTTTCAGATGAAATACATCCGAAGCCCCTGACATGTTAATAAACAGCCTCGGCATCAACATCAATACATGAAGATAAGACAAAAATTGGAATTATCACCACCAAGAGGAAAATGGAAATAAACAAAGACTCAACCACTGAACAAATTTGTTTCTACGCATCAATAGATGCCAGTCTCATCACCGAAAACAGGCTATATCAGACAGATTATTTACTTTTATGGAATAAAAAGATTGAAAACATTTCAGAAAACATATCAGACAAGCTACAGCTACAAAATGATGAAACACGGTTTCAAATCACAAAAGCGCTTGACATTTTAATAAAATACCACGTTGTCAACGTAATGTCATGAGAATATCCCAAAAATGGGAATATCATCCCATCATAGCGTCATAGCGCCATCAAGAGGAAAATGACAACACAAAATTATCAAGACCCCCACCCACTGACAAAATACCAGGAGGCGTTATTTCTAGGCATCGATAGATGGCAGTTCCATCCATAGGACAGTCTACAGAAGACCAATCATATACTTTGATTAGAGTAAAAAAACTACAAAATAATCGAACACGGTTTATAATCCCAGCGGAGGAGAAAAACCGTTCTAAGTAATATTCGAATATTTTGTAAGGTCTTGTATCACCCTCCAGACGAAATGCATCCAAAGTCCTATGGCATTATAAAAACCAACCTCGGTATCAACATCCAATTGTGAGGATACCAGTTGTTTCCCATACAAATGCACAAAAAGGAAAGACATACAAGGAAAGTCAAATCACCTACTTTGATGGAATACAAAAAAAAAACTACAAAACGATGGAAACCGGTTTCAAATCCCAGTGGAAAGTGGTTTTTGAATACTTCAAATCAACCATGTAGGTAACACAAAAATATTATTAACAGGTGATAACGTTACCCAAAAGAAAATCTGCACACTAATATAGCAAGGACACCGACCACTGGAAAAATTCAAAGTGACATTGTTTTTAGGCATAGATAGATGGCAGTACCATCACCTAGGAGACTACCTATCATCTACTTTAATAGAATAAAAATACTACAAAATAGAGAAATCCGATTTTAAATTTCAGCGGAGGAGAAAAAATTATTTCAAAGCGGTTTCCAGATGAAATGCATTTTTATAAAACCTGTTGAGGATAAAATAGAAATAGGAATGACAGGTGATAGTGGCACCCTGAAGAAAATTTCAATACTAAATAAGCAAGGACTCCAACCACTGAACAACACTCAATGATGTATTGTTTCTATGCTACGATAAATGGCAGTCCCATCTATACAGGAATTGAAAAAGACGACGATACTTTTTTGAAACCCTATGCTCCTAAGAAGAGTGATAGAAGAAAAAGTAAGTGACCTTATTCTGAATGAAAACAATTTTAGAGGATGTAATCTATTTTTGAGAGTATTTCTAAAGAAAAATTAATGCAGTCCCATATACAACCCATTATTTAGAATTTTACTTATTGATTATAAATTTGCTCTCCTTTATTTTTTTTAGCTCTGTAAAAACGCAAACTTTTTTTTTATTAAATTTTGTTCTTGAAAAAATACCCATTTTAAGGCTGCTATCAATTTTTGTAACATTTCTTTAGAAAAATTACAAAAGTTACAGATCTAACACTGTAGAGGTCAGTGCAGAGTGAAATCCTTAAAGATTGAAGAATCCATTTTATTGATTATAAATATTTTTTTTCTAAAAAACGTCTTTCTATACTATTTGTGAAAAATCCATTCAAGTTTCAATTCAATTAAAATTCTCTGAAATTATTTATTACTTATTTTATAAAAATTATTTATCCTTTATTTCAACGGCTCCGTTAACTCAAATATTAAAAAAATCATTCCCTCCATTTCTCCCCAAACCTTATCACACCTTCCTCCTCGCCGCATACTACTATTAAATAATGAGATAGCTATACAATACTAAACAACAAGTAATTCAATATGACTTACTTTTTATTATTACAAAATCCAAAAAAGTTGGAAAAAAATACTCACGATGAAGAAGAATGGAGCTATACAATTTAAAATAACCCCCCACATGGCAGTTGGAGTTTGATGAAAAGCCCACAAAGCCCATTACCTGTTATTTAAGTCATTGGAATTTATCATGCCGTGTAAATGACACCCTATATACGATATTAAGAAGAATTGCTGTAAAATTATTCATTTGCAAAAAGTACCTGCAAATGAAAAGAGTGAGCGACTGCCAGCCTGACTCTATTGCAACATGGAAACATTTGATTTATTTTTGAAAACAAAAAAGAAGAAGATGAAAAACAATGCTCAGTGGGAGAAGTAAACAAAACAAGAATATGAAAAGGGTTTTGCAAAAAAAAAAAAATGTTTTGTTGTTATTTTGTTAAAGTAGATTTGTTGCTGTTTTTAAAAATTACACTTCATTGAAAAAAATAAATACAAAATATATTAGATTTTATTAAGTATAAACTTAATTATTTTGTTATTTAAATGTTTCGTTAATTTTTATTTAATGACTATAATTAAATAAATAAATGGGAATAATTTATTAATTAATTAGAATATCGACGAATATTATTATTCTTGCTCCTCAATATCATGAAAATTTAGTCATTAATCAAAATCCAAAATATATTCTTAAAATAAAATATATTTACAGACTATTGAAATTGAAAATTCGAATTCCTATTGCTTAAATTTTTCAAGTCATATTCATATTTATCCCTTCAAATATTTCCAAAAAAAAAAAAAAAATAATATTCCTTTCCCTTTTCTGCCAAAAAATCAAGAAACATCTTTGAATGCTTACAAATGTATGAACAAAAGGTTTGTTGCTTAAGTCTTTTGTTATCAGTTCTATAAAGCCTCCATTCAAAAGATGAATAATATTTTTTTCTGTTCATCATCAATACCATCTTAGTAGTTTCATTTTACAAATATCGGTTTGCATTTACCTTTAAATATATTTTTGCGAAATTTTAAATAAATTCCTTTGATATGCCTTTCTGTGCAAAAAAAAAAAATCAAACATCATCTTCCATTTCAACTTCAATATTGGCAAAAATCAATTTATTGATAGTTTTTCTGCACTCTTCATCTTCTTTTCAACTTCATAGTCATTTAAATTTTATTTGCACGCAATATTGGGTAATTTTTTGTTTTGTTAATTTACAAATGGTGGAGATGGGTAGACTTACAGAGGGGTGGTAAGATCCCAACTCTTGAGATAAATCATATCGATAAATTGTAACTGCCTAGGGGGATTAAATTTGTAACACACCTTCAAATAAGTTAATACGCCATTCTAATCCAGTTATAACAAAAAACAAAATTCCCCAACCTACGTCCCTGTTTTACAATTCAAAATTGTCTTCTATGAAGATTATTAAGTTGCTAAAGCATCCAAAAATCTTGTTATTGTGTTTTGGTACACCTCTTACACATCTCGTGATTGTATTGTGTGTTGTTGTTGTTTTGTTATCCAGTTAAAGGTGGGTAACAAATATTGTTTTTGCGTGACACGATGTGTTATTGCCACATTTTTAATAACTTAGTTGAGTTGTCAGTTGGTTTTTTTGCTGTGTGTGCCTTTTTTCTTGGGGGTTTAGGCCAAGATTAATTGTTCAATATAAGCATTGATTTGATTGTAACAACAAACAAACAAAAAGGGGGTATTTAATCAAATGTCTTTGCATGGAAGTGCTTTTATGATTTGTAATAATTTTTGTAAAGGAAAAAACGAAACAAAAAGTAGAACGACAATATTTTTGCGATTAATTGTCGACTGAATGAATTTGAAAAATGAACAAAACCTGAAAAAAAACTAATAATTGTTTTAATTGAAAATATGACAGAGAATTAATGACGGCAATTGTTTCAATCAAGGGATAGGTTAAAGCGAGTTTAGATTAAAATTTTGAGATAGTTTATGAAAAATGTGTGTGTGAGAAAATATTTGACACGAATGAAATGTGTTGTAATTTGCAGAAATTAATTGTGGAAGTTCGGGCATGAAATACTTAGAAGTTCTAGAGAGGTTTCTATAGATGGAAGTGGTTAGAGATATAACTGAATATTTTATCTATAGTGTATATCATACATCCACAGCAGATTTGTTTATATACAAGGGTTATACTACATAGGAAATGTCTTCCATATATAGCATAGGTCTTCCATACACAAAAGAGTTCTTCTATTTCTAGAAAAGGTATTGCATGCATAGAAGAGGTACTATATTTATAGAAGAGCCCCTCCATATACAGAAGAGGATATCTAAATACAGAAGAGGCCTTCCACATATAGAAGAGACCTTCCAAAAGTAGAAGAGACCTTTAATATATAAAATATGTTTTTACATTTTGATAAGGTCCTCTATATATAGAAGAGGTCTTATCTCTTTAACAAAGACATTTTTTATATAAATGAGGTTTTTAAAGAGGGTGATTTTTTTAGCTATTATCTTCCTAGAAATACTGGTTTAAACAGAGCACGTGCGTTTCTTGCTTTGTTTGACTGTCAAAAGTCCTTAGTTTGGTCTATACTTTAAATCTTAGGAAAAATGGTGTTCAGCGACGAAGGTATTTTGTGCTCATTTAGTTCGTAAATAAGCAGAATTGTCGAAGTGTTGCAAAATCTACCTATGTATCCAGAAAAAGTCATTGTTTGGTTTATTGTTAGGTGGCATTATTGGACCGAACGTCTTCAAGGATGCTGCAAACCGTAACAATGAATTTTGAGGGCTACCGTGAAATGATGTCCAACTTGTTTTGCCCAGAATACGAGAAGCCCGCATAAATTCGTGAGATATCGGCCAAAATGTTGTAAAGGAAATGTTAGAATTGGACCACTGACCATTGAAACTTATATGGACTGTACTATCGATGAAAAAATATTAAATGCAGGTCTTAAAAAAATCACCCTATATAAGAGGTCTTCTATCAAGATAAGAGCTCATTTATATTAATAAGAAGCCTTCTATAAGTTGATCATTCTCTCCATGTTCGATATTTTGAAGGATTAAATCGTATTTTTTCCAACAGAAAGCCTTTGCAGAAAATGTTAATTTTCCGAAGTTTTTTTCCAACCCGAGCGGATTTAATTTGAATTCCAGGTACTTGGTGAGTAATAGATTTCTTTGTAAAATATTAATATAGGTCTACGTTTCGATAAAGAAGGTATAAGTCTCTAAATCCCATCAGTCACATTTAAGGGACATTAATATAAAATATTGTATTGGTCCTTATTTCGGTGATATGAAGTGTAGGCAATCATCTAACTAAAAAAATGTATGGCATTGATTCACTCTTAAGGGTAGTCTCTATATAACTGTACCTCCCAAATTTCGATATTTTGTGGAGTATGGGCACGTTTTCAACCAAAAAGGTGTTCAATTATTGTTGTGGAGAAAATTCTAGCACGCTAGGCGAAAACTTTCTGTGGTTCTATATTCTGAGCATTGACAATATTTCGCGATATTTGCACACTCTTGTTCGAATATAAGTCAACAGATATTACTAATATTCAGAACAGCCCTTTTAATTACTTGTCAAGATTCTTTTCACCGTGGGTTCTGTTCTGATGATTGGCTTGGGCCATAATTGCGGCCTCTGGAGCAACCCGAAAAACCGACAAAAATTAAGTATTTGGTCCATTTCATCCCCTAAATATTAACCGATCTTTACCAAAAACAATAGGGGTATTCATTGGCCGGAACCCATCCTACATGCAAAATTTTGTGAAGATTGGTCCATAATTGTGGCCTGTATCGTGTTTACAAATTATAATGGACAGACGGACGGACACACATGTCCAGATCGACTCAGCTAGTCGAGATATGACGATCGGTATACTTAAAGGTGGGTCTAGGACCAATATTTCGCGGCGTTACAAAATCTTGGGGCTGCACAAAGCTATAATACCCTGACAACATAGTTGTGTAGGGTATAAAAATACAACAATTTTAGTATTTTGATATTTAAAATTTTCCCATTTAATGGTCCCCACAATTGTTAATATTATTGTTCTACTTTGGGCCCAAGTGTTTTGATATGACCCATGCAAAGGCGATTCGTCATTTTCGGTATGCTCAAGGACCTAGTCGGATTTTCCGACCAAAGTGTCTGCAAGTTGGTATTTCGTTTTCTTCTGATTTTAATTTATGATTATTGGTATTTGGAATGTACTACTACTCATCGTGGAGGGTTTAAAAAGTTCGGCTATTTAAAATATTGTTGTGCCTAAATCTTCACGGTGAAAAAAATTAAAATAGTGGCCGACCTTTTCCATTAAATTGAGTAATACAGGTGGTAAAAACCCAGCAAATGATGTGAAACTAGGCCTGACAACATTTATTATATTTTTTCAAATCTCATCACATTTGATTAACACTTTTGTTGGATTGTCAATTTGTAGCTCGATTAAAAACACGTATTTTATTAATTTGCCTTTGGGGTAAAATATGATATTTCCCAATTGTTTTTTTTTTTCATTTAAAATTACCTTGGGGTTTGATTAATAAGCAACATTGATAGACATATAAATACCTGAAATGAAAAGAAGAAAAAATCAAATTATTACATATAGACCTTTTGTAAGATGATAAAGAAATGTATGAAATTTTATAAATTTTAGCTGGCATATTTCTCAATGAAAAAAAAAAAACAAATTGAACTTTCGTTAAAATTAAATACAAAATTACATAAAAAAATATTCGCAAAAATATCCAATGTCAATTAATAAAGATCGGCAAATTTTCAAAAATAAATTGAAGATCAAAAATGATCCGCATACATTATAAAAAATGGCCCAAGTCACTTACATTACACAAATATACCATTCACCTTTTTTGTGTACTTCAAATTTCCAAACAATAAATTTCACCTATTTAAAAATAAATAAAAAACAACAACAAAAGCAAACGAATTACCCCCTGCTTTGAAAATATACTTCAATGGAGTTAACAAAAAAACAAACGCCCCAAACACTTCCTTCCCAAACAATTTTTAAGAAACAATACATTTTTTGTATAACAACATGGATTTTTTGTAACTTTAATTATTTTGAAGGCTTCTGGGGAGTTTTTTTTAATTTTTGCATAATATGAAATGTAAAAAAAAATATTTGAAAATTTTTGCAAAGTGTGCCTTTCAAATTTGCACCAGAAATGCCACACAAAAAATAATAATTTCATGGTTAATTATAATACAAGAGTGGCCAATTAAGTCATAACTGTTTCAGAGGGATTTTTTTGTATATCTAAGTAATACTCAAAACATAAAACGAAAGTATACATAATAAGATTCGGGTTATGTGGTTCAAAATTATTGGAAATATGTAAAAACGTCGGCAAACATTTTATACATTCCAACATTAGGTTGGCATTCAAACTAAAGTCGATCGGGACATTTATTTGGAAGTTATACCAAGGAAAATTTTGCCGGAAGTTTTTTATCCTCTAAAAAATCGAAAAGTCATATTATAGATTCTGATTGAAAAATTGTGCTAGGGCCTTCCACGAAATTGGTAGGTGGTAGACCAAATAATAACTAACAATTCGGTTGAAAAACGTGTCTTGAACCAATATATGAAAAAAACGGAGCTATATTGAAGAATTTTTGCTGTATCGAAGTTAGAGGTAGAAGGACGTATAAATTTATTCCACAGTCTATTAAGGTTTAATGATATATGATGTTATTTTTGGTGACATCCCTTTAGGCATTCTAAACTATTTTGCAGGATGTTGTTTTACATTTTATCGTCCATAATTTTTATTTTAATATCAATTAAAAAAAATATTTTTCTCCAAGCCAATTCCACTTAGATACTGTCACCTCCAGTTTAAACATTTTTGTCAAATTGTCATCACCCAAGTTAAATTAAATATATAATACCATATTGATTTATAACCGCCATATACTGACCATAACTTATCCAAACATATCGAACTCAAACATAGACTTCGACTTGTGCGTGACCGTAAAACAACACCATAATCATAACACACAGGTGATTGCCTAGCTATTCATTAATTTAACATTAATATCATATTTATTTAACAAAAAAATACACCAAATTGTTCTTAGGAGTTGCATGTCTGCTAAAAAATTCTGACAGAATCAAACGGCAACAACATGTTCAAATCTAGGCTAACTACAATCACATTTACCAAAAAAATATACAAAAAGAAACGACAAACAAATTTTACAGTTTGCCATACGTCTGAATTGTATTCAAACATGTTGTTGTGTTACTTGTATGAGTTTGCTGCTGGTCATTCATAACTTGCTTGTAGAGTTTCGATTTTTCTGATATTATATATTTTTTCAACGGAAAAGGAAATGATATTTAATTAAAGCAGAGGTACGAGCATAGGTAAAAAAATTTGGTACCAATGATTTTTTTGGTCCATATGTGTTGTAAATTCGTGATGCTGCCATCAGTTTATTCCGACATTTTTGTATGTAACAATTTGAATGAAGATTTGTAAGGTGCTAAATTACATGTTGATAGATCGAGCTAGCGAGCGAGCATGTGTTTTAATTTTAATGTTTTGTTATTGTAAATTTTGGTGTTTTTTAGCATGTGTTTTAATTTTAATGTGTTTCTTTTGTATGTTCACAAAGATTAAATTGAGTTACAAAGCGTGCTGTTGTATGATAAAATGCCATAAAATTTTATATGGCTTGTTTAATGGTCGGCAATTTTTTCGGTTTATAATTTGGTTATTTTTTAATGTTAAAAAAAACTTTGCCAAATTGAACAGGTGGTGAAAAATGAGATCAGTCATAAAAGTTGGAAGAAAATTTAGGCGTAAACTATCTAAGATGAAGATAATAGAGTTATATATTCTGTATATGGACGAGGGTTGAGAATATA
The DNA here is from genome assembly GCF_032173495.1 of Musca vetustissima. NCBI lineage: Eukaryota > Metazoa > Arthropoda > Insecta > Diptera > Muscidae > Musca > Musca vetustissima. Next base: position 53,751 of record NW_026887398.1, read on the forward strand.
TAAGAGGAAGAAGGTTTGAAAATAAATAATATGAAGAGGTCTTTATTATATAAGCAGTCTCCATCAGATAGAACAGTTCCTCTTTATATGAAGAAGATTTTGTTTAAAAAAGATAGAAAAGATGTGGAATATATAGAAAGAAAGCGACTACAAAAGGTACAAGAGGTCCTCTGTACAATATAGAAAAATTAAATAAAAAAATTGTATAGATCGAATAGATCTTGGTGATATATATTCACGTAAGATACTTTCTGCAGATATAGTACTTCATTAAATATTAGGAAAGAGGTAGAGACGTAAAGTTCGGACGGGATAGACTTTGCATTCCCTTAACTGAGAGATGGGCATTGCAAATATCTAAGGACATTCGTATGGGGGCTTTGCCATGATAATTTGCTCCCAAGACAAAACGAAATACCATACTACAGACATTGGAAAATTGGACTAGGGCCTTGAATATAAAAAAATAAACTCTTGACGTCTAAAAACCACAAAACACCAAAAAAATTAGGATTACCATTATATAGCACAAGGTAGGCCGATATTAATCAAGTTTTTAGGAAGTTCCAATGGGTTGCAATCAAATCACAAAATATCGAATTAGATCAAATTTGCTTTAAAAGGTTCCAAAGACCAGAAAACTTGGGGTCACTTTTCATGAGATCTACCCTGAAATTAGGAAAATATTGATAGAATTTGGTAGAGAAATGTCTACTCAATGAGAGAATCCAAAATATAAAATTACAACAAATTTGGTCCAAGAAACGTCCCCAAAATACCGAAAATAAAAATGTGCTGGGGTTACCCCAAAAGTTGATAAATATTGATTTATACCAATGAGAACCCAAAATACCAAATTACCACCAATTCGGTTAAAACGTATGTACAATCCCCAAACCAGTTAGGAAAGTTGAAAAGTCGGACGGGGACGACTATATGATACCCTTCACCATTTTGGATGCATACAAGAGATGCTCAATATCATTTAGATAAAATAGACGTAACATGTAAAGCGAACAGACATAGGCTCCTCCATTTGCATAAAATCGGACAAGAATATATGAGGGAGCTACATCCAAATCTGAACCGATTTCAACAACAACATATCGTACAAACAGAAAAGGATCTATGGTGCACCATATACATAAAATGGGACTAACGCATATATGTGAGCTATATTTTCTATATGTGAGCTATACATTCTGGACTAAATTCAATACCTGGTGCTAAAGTTCGTGAATATAGAACAAACATAGACTCCTCGGTGTGCCATTTACATAAAATCGGACAAAAATATATATGGAAGGTATATCTAAGTCTGAACCTAGTTCAACTAAACTTCACGGATGTCAACCTGTGGTAACTTCAATACGGTATGCAAAATGTTGTCTTAATCGGAAGACATTGACTGGTTGGTGCTCCATGTACATAAAATCGGACAAAACTATACATGGGAGCTGTATCTAAATCCGAACCGATTGCAAAAAAACTTCGCATACATCAATTTGGACCTAATTCAGTACTCTGTTCAAAATTTTGTCTCAATCGGACCAATATTGGGTGTTTGATGCACCGGGATATGGGAACTATATCTAAATCTGAACCGGTTTCAACAAAACCTGGCATTTATCAATTTGGACCGAATTCAGTACTCTGTGCAAAATTTTGTCTCAATCGGATCAATATTGGGAGTTTGATGCACCGTTTACAAAAAAATCGTACGAAAATATATATGGGAGCTATATGTAAATCTGAACCTTGGCATATATCATTCTAGATCTAATTCAGTATTCTATGCAAAATTTTGTCTCCATCCGACCAATACTGGTAATATTGTGCTCCATTTATATAAAATCGGACGAAACTATATACGGAAGCTATATCTAAATCTGAACAGATTTTCTCCAATTTCAATAGGGTTCGACCTTGGGCCAAATAAGTGACATGTGCCAAATTTCATCCAATTCGGATGATAAATGCGACCTGCACTTTGTTTACAATTTAACATAAACAGACAGACAGACGGACATGTATATATCGAGTCAGAAAGTGATTCTATGCATATTCTCAAAAGGAGCCATAGGTCTATCTCGATTCCTTTTATCTTTGCTTCCAATACAAATAAGGAGCCTTCTGTATATATTATCTATGACCCTCCCTATTAAACCCTATAATTTTTCCTTCAATTTTTTTTTTTTTTGTAATTTTGCCTGCACCTCAAGGTATTGACATGTTATTTAAATATGGCCCTGTCTCCCTTTTTCTTTGCTTCCAATATAAATAAGGAGCCTTCTGTATATATTATCTTTGACCCTCCCTACCAAACCCTATAATTTTTCCTCGAATTTTCACGATTTCCCAAAACAAATAATAATAATCAACCCTTATACTTATTGTAATTTCGCCTGCACCTCAAGGTATTGACATGTTATTTAAATATGGCCCTGTCTCCCTTTTTCAATGAAAGTAAAAAAGGCAAACAAACAAAACAAAAAACCACAATACCCAAGATAATTTGAAGTTCATTACAACCGTGAAAGTTGTAACGAAATATTTTTGATTTCCTCTCTTACAACATCGCGTTGTGGTACAAATTATTGGTTATGACACCACAAATCGTCATAACCTCTCTCTCTAGTTCCGAATGGAAATTACTGTCATAACAACAAAAGGAACAACAACAACCATAAAAGAGAAGCTAAAAGAAAAATATGCCATATGCCCTTGGCATTGATGGTAAATCCAGTTGTTTGTTGATAATGATGCTGCTACTTCCATCAACCCCCTACCTAACCTAACTACCTTCCCCCTGCATAACTGTTAACCAACGAAATTTATGCAAAGTAGCTGTGAAAAAATTAAAGAAAGTACTGTAATGTTATATGTTAATCGATTTGTTTCAACAAATTTACTTACATATATATGTATGCATATGCGGGATAATTATAAAAGTGGTTTAAGATGAGAAAAAGAAATATTGAAATACTATATGAAAACAATTATTAACTTCCGTTAGTTTTTTTTGTTATGGAATTATAATTATAATTGCTTGGTGGTGGTAATGATCTGGGGATAATGTATAGGGTACTGAATCGAAATATATATAGGGACTTTGCTGCACGAATTACATAAAATCGATTTTCACGAAACTTATCACACGCCATTCTAACCTCAATTCAGTACGCTATGACAAATTTCGTGCAAAACGAATAATTTTCAGAGACTTTGATGTACCAATTACCTAAAATCGGATGAAACTATATATGGGATCTATATCTAAATCTGAACCGATTTTCACGAAACTTTATACACATCATTCCAGACTTAATTCAGTACGCTATGCCAAAATTCGAACAAATGAAAATATTTCCAGGGACTTTAGTGAACCAATTACCTAAAATCGGCCGAAACTATATATGGGAGCTATATCTAAATCTGAACCGATTTTCATAAAACTTAGCACACATCATGCCAGGCTTAATTTAGTACGTTATGCTAAATTTCGTGCAAATCGAAAGATATACAGGGACTTTGGTTAACAATTTACCCTAAATCGGACGAAGATATATATGTGAGCTATATCTAAATCTAAACCGATTTTCACGAAACTCGGCAGACATCATTCTAGACCTTATTCATTACGCTGTGCCAAATTTCGTGCAAATCGAAAGATATATAGGGACTTTGGTACACAATTTACCATAAATCGGACGAAACTATATATGGGAGCTATATCTAAATCTAAACCGATTTTTCCCAATTTCAGTAGGATTCGTCCTTGGGCCAAACAAATGAGCTGTGCCAAATTTCATCCAATTCGGATCATAAATGCGGCCTGTATTTGTTTACAATTTAGCATGGACAGACGCACGGACGGACATGCATAAATCGACTAAGAAAGTGATTCTATGCATATTTTCAAAAGGAACCATGGGTCTATCTCGATTATTTTTGCCTGTTACAAACATATGCACAAAGACATAATACCCTGTACCACAGTGCGGTGAAGGGTACAAAAACCACCGATTTTTTTTGAATAAAGAACTAAAAAATCTTTTGCATTCAAAATTATCCGTTAAGAAAAAGCTTCTAATTTTCTATTTACTTTTCTTTCCCGTTAAAGGGGAAAAATATTTCACTAATTATAAATTCCGTTTCGATATAAAATTTGTCCCATATTTGGATAACTACAATACATTCGCCAGCCCAAAAAAACAAAAACTCAAAAACCTAAAACAAGGTCATTGGCTGTTAATGTCATGAAATTTAATTTGAACAAAATTTCTTTACTTTCATTTTATTGTCTTAATTTAGGTTTCTATGATTATGTGACAAAATTTCAATACACTTGAAGTGAAAATAAAAGTTATTTTTTTTCGGTTTTGATTTATTTTCGGTACAATGCTTTCTTTCCAACAACATAAACAGAAAAAGAAAAAAATAACGAAAATACTCAAAAAAGTCACAACAAAATTACAAACCAAATTACAGTTCCATAATCATGAACCATAAATTTTACTGTTAACCAAATAAACCAAAAATAAAAAAACCTTATGTGTGTGAGTGAATTCGTAAGGGAACGGGAGAGGGCGGTGTGAGGGAGTCAGCCAATTGAATATTTCAATGTCTGGCTAAATGATTTGTCGGCTACAATGTAAGTAAAATATTTCGGCGTTTTTTATTAATAACTAATACGACACACATGTACACACACACATTTTCTTATAAGCCATACAATTTTTTTAATTCCCGTTAAGAGTTTAGTTTGTCATTAATAAAGAAAAGTCGAAAAGAAAACAAATTAACAAGTTGCACGTGATTAAAACGACAATTTTTCTATTAAAAAAATTCGGCATTGTGTCACCCTAAAGCCAAAACAAACTCAACTTATAAAATGTGTATTATACAATGGTGTTTGGGTTTGAAAAAAAATAAAGTCAATTCATTTCAATTTGATTGTCTAGTGTGGGAGGTGGTTTTCATGGCTTTAAGCCAGCTCAAACCGATGACTTCCACGAAAATATTGTCAAAAGAAAGTCGTGTTGTTTTCTTGGAGAAGTTTTTATTATTCATTATTATATATTCGCTGTTGTTATTTATAGCCATGGTTGGTTGGAGGTCTTCTTGTTAATTAACACACCATGTGATAACAAACGAAAAAAAAAATAACAATAATTTCTGGATTATTATTTTTAATTATATTTTAATAAGTTGCATTACTAGGAATTCCTATTTTTTGGAGAGAAAAAAATTAAATTGTAAAAAATATTTTTTTCGTTGAAGTAAAATTTCATGTTTGTTTCCTAAGTCTTTCGTTTAGGAAAACATGCGATAGATATTCTAAAGTATTATTTATGAAATGTTCATAGGCTTCAGTTTCGTTCGTTACGAGCCAATTATGTTACGAAAGTGTACCCAAAATACCCAAATTGTCGAGTAATGGATGGTAACGTCATATGTGGTCTATCCTGAAATTTGGGCAATAGTGATCATTTTTATACCCTCAAATATAGTATTGAGTATGTATGGAAGGTATATTAGGTTTCTTTTTTCGTTTGTAACTCATCGAAATAATCATTACCCTATAAAGTAATATATATATTTCATCAGCGTAAAATGCTATGACGATTGTAATCACTCTAGCCTCTAAACGTATTGATATAGATCGCTAAAATTTTGCATAGGGCTGTCTTTTGTCTGCAGGCAGCTCAAGTTTGATAGTTTATATAACGGTAAATTTTCGTAAATTTCCGAAATTGATGTAATTTGACTGCCAAATCTACTAAATCTCCATGCTAAAAATTATCAAAATCGGTCCACTTTTTTCGGATAGCCCCTATTTAAAGGTACCCATAAGTAAAATTTCGGTATTTTTGGGAGTTCGGAATTTGGTATATTTGGTTGTAATTGAGTGTTCAATCTTCGTGCAAAAAAAAAAAAAAATAATATATAAAAAAAATAATATATATAATAATATAATATATATGACGGATATTTAGAGGGTTTAGTGCGCAATTCGGATTCACTGTAATTTGGTGTTTTGTATTCAAACTGAACGCTTTTTTCACATGATTATTTTCTATCTAATGGGAATCCAGAATTCAAATTGATTCAAAATTTCACAAACCCCCCAAAAATACTGACATTGGGGAGATAACGTAATATGGGGACGACCCTCAAAAATATAGGAGCAATGTCTGTGCAAATTTTCAAAACTTTATCTCAAATATTGGGATCTTTATTGTGATTTTAAAAGAAAGACGGACGAGTTTTTTGTTTTTCGCGATTCTTATTGTGGTAGAAAACCGGTAATTCCCAAATTTCCCAAAACTGCTAATTTTGGCATTTTGTGGAGCTTGTGCACGGATTCTAGTTGAGTAAAAAATCTCCCGACCAAAAAATTGTCCGGCACATTAGCGTTCAAAGCCAGTTGTATACCATTGAAGAAAAATATTGTTGTCAGTATGGAAAAAAAAGTCCGTCACTACAAGAAAAATCTGCTCTGAAAAGGAATGTTCTGGTGTGATGCTAAATGTCCGAACCTTCACACGGTTGAATTTAATTCGTAGATGCAATTTCGCAACAATATTCGACATAAATACAACTTATCAAGTAAAGAAATTTTTAAGCCACATTGCCCAATATGACTGATGAGCCGCGAAACGCGTTGCATAAATGTGGGAATGTAATATCTCTCTGGCTTTCCTTTTCATTGCAACTCCGATCATGTAGCTCATCTCGAAAGAGAATTTAATAACAAATAAATTATCAATATTGACACAAGTTTAAGCTTTGCCTCCATTATTCGGTATTTTGGAATTTTGTATTTTAGATAATTTTTCATGGAGTTCAAATCCCTAAATTTTCCGATCGTTTGGGTATTTAGAATGTCCGCCTCATAATGTAGGTTGTAAAAATTTCGGCTCGACCAAATTTCCTTTTTTTGTACCGCTACTAATGGCAGCATTAATGGCTTAAACATATTTGAAATAGTGATACTGCTTAATATTAGCAAGGCTAAATAAAAAATGAACTTCCCGCCTAAAGCAAAGAACAAAAGTTACTCTCACACACTTTGTGTCTGTGTGACCAAACAAATGCATATGTTTATGTTGCCGACCGCTGGCATAAATTGATTTCAATTTTTTTATATTCAATTCCTCATATTTGTTATAGCAAAATTTCCACCTTTTACCTATAAATAACTGCAAAAAATTATCAAAGTAATTAAAATTCCTTAAATTTGAAAAAAAAAAATCAACGTGAATTATTTTTCCTTCTTTCATTTTTGCTAAACAACTCTGGAAATATAAATCTAAACACTTGTCATATCTAATCGATAACTACTAAAACAAGACCTTATTTCAATAACACAATACGGATTTTATGCAAACTATAACAACAACAAAATATAATTGCAATTTCATTATATGGTGGTATGTCTTCCTGTTCATAATTAATAAGCATGTGTTATTTATTTAAAAAAAAATCAGGGAAAGAAATGCACAGATAGGGAAAATAAAAAGCGGAGAGAGGTGAGAGATAGAGAAAAAACTACAATTATTTCCCATTCAAATCGAACGTTAAAAATACATTTTTCTTATGCTACAAAAAATACAATATATAAATAAATTAAAACTAACTTGAATTTATTTTAATCAAATGCCCAAGTCAATTGAAAGCAAAAGTAAGAAAAATAGAGGGACTAGAAACAGAAGCAAAAGAAGACGGAGAAGAAGAAAAAAATGAAAGTGGAACACATGTCGATTACTTATATTACGTGCTTGTAATTAGAAATTGCATTATTTCTTACAATAACAACAATACACAATAACAGCAACACTTTAACGTAACACAAGCTAACCAACTGACTGTCTACCTGCCTAGCTGACGGACAGGCTTCTTGAATGCAATTGTTTTTTTTTCTTTCTGTTGTTTAAATGGACGTAATTTGCATTTCTGTTTCTTTATCTGTATGCAATGTGCAGTTTCTAAAGAAATAAAAAACCAAACACACTCACACCAACAACAAAACTAGTCACCATTCGCCTCAGCTACTACTGGTCACTAAAACTATGTTTCTGTTGCTGTTACTGTTGCATTATGCATTACTCGAGTAATATGAGCCAGCCTTATGTATGCAGGCTGGCCCACAGAATATTTTGTAATAGCTTTTGGGGCGTCACACAGACATAGTTTAGAAAAAAATAAAACAACGGACAAACAAACAGACAGAAAACGAGATCAGTGAAATGAAATGAATTCGAAAGTAAAAGTCGTTCACTATTTTGCCTTTTGTCATATCATAAATAAGTTAACAATTACAAGGAAATGCCTAGTTATGTAGTTTTTTCTTTAACAATTATTTCGAGAGGTCAAGAAAAAGTAAAACATGGGGTGTTGTTGTTGTTGTTGCTAGGGGGATTTTAATTTTTTCCCTAGTTATATAAAGTGAAATGTATAGATCAAAGGTTTTGTTTGCAGAAATTATTTTTAAATAAATATATTTTTTGGTTGGTAATAAGGCAAAATTACATAAAAGACTTAAGACACAAATTTGTAATTATGCGAAATTTTTAATATGTTTAATTTCTTAATTTTTCCTGATCATAAAATATCTCTAGAAAGACTTATTTCTAGAAGCCATGTAGAAGAAGGCCAATCCCGTCAAAATGAGGAATATTTTCTTCACACCACGACAACACATAACCTGTGGAAAATCTTCAAAATATAAAAATCCTTAAGAAAATATTTCTGAACAGATGAATTTATTCTTCTAATAGAAAATTTGTAGAAGATGTTATATCCAATGAAGTTTTGTAGAACAAGTAAAACGGACGAATGGACAGTGGAATATCTATTGATAAAATACCTTAGACATGTCCATCTCATAGAGCATTTTCAGATGGTTTTATACCCATGAAATTCCTACAGAAGATTTTCTAGGCATAGAAGAACTGATGAAAGTCCTATATTTGTCACTTTTATTCTCAACGTCTTGAAATATTCACCGGAGACGCTGTAGTACATAGATTCTTTATCAGAATAATATTTTATGTCAAGATAGATCTCGCAATATTTAATATAGAACTATGGTCATTGCTACGACTCCTAGGATGTTTGGTATTAAAGGTGGGATAATTCGATGCACGTTGTATGTGTGGCCTCCATAAAACTGTACATCGCAAATTTCGGTATTTTGGGGAATTTGGGTACCAACCGAAATTTCGGGTATTTATTAGTTAGAAAATCTACATACGAAAACCACCATGTTTTGCGGTAGATCCTATATAACATACCAATCATTGTTGTGACTTTTGAGAAAGTTTTTTTCAATTTGCCTTTTATTGGATATATTGCCCTCCAATTGGCCGTCAAATCGTTATCTTAAAGAATGTCAATTTTACGATAGCGCCACACAAATGTTCCGATTCATTTTATGTATTTTAACATGTATTTTATGGTCGAGGATATAAAATGTAGACCTGCGGAAGGTCTCCCTAGAATATGATCCATTGTAGGGGCGTTAGAAGAATTTTTATAAATATTTTTTAGAAGGCTTTTGGAAATACCTGAACATTTTTTTTATATTTAAAATACATTGGGGAGGTCTTACTGGAAATCAAATGACATATAAACCACATTTTGTATATTGAAGACATATTTAAAGTATTTTCTTCATTAAACATTGTATTCTTTTTTTGAATTGAAGAACATCAATCATAATTTGCGAAAAAACTAAAATTATATTTCAAAATACCAACACCAACAAAATATATAATAATTCATATTTCAATACCAAGAAGACAATTTTGTATAATATTTATTTTAAGCCTAGGGGGTTGTTTTTAAAGATAACGACAGACACCCGAATATTTAATTCAACACAACAAATCATGTTCAATGTCAGACTGACACAATGAACATAATTAGACTTAATTCGCAGTATTGTAATTTGTCAACCCAGCCTACATGATATATATTAATAGTCCACTTGAACTTCCTGTTTACGCACCTACAATAAATCAATTTAATAGTTTTTGAAAATATAAAAAAAGAAAAGAAACAACAACAAAAATGTAAAATATTATCATAACATTCTTTGGCAACACCAAGAAAAGCCTCTAAGGCTTAAAATGGTTTAAATAAGTGGTTAGAGATTATGTCATTGAACTTGATATGGTAATTGAGAGAAGGAAGAATTATGATAAAGGGGAGCTCGAAAAAAAAATCTGAATAAATTAGAAAAAAATTCAAGCTTACGAAAAGAAGGCTCAAGAAAAAAATACTGAATATTCAGATGAAAAAAAAAACTTGTTTCCCAAATTCCAAAAAATTGCCCCCTTCAAAGAATAGCTACTTCTAAAAATAAAGCAAAGAGTATCATTTGCAAAAACAAAAGTGTCATGATGAATATATCTTCGCTACTATTTTCCCTCATTTTTCTCTTTAAAACTAAAAAAATAAAAATATTTTAGGCCTATGACTTAGGCATAAAATTCGTTTCTTTTTAAATGTCATAAATTAATACGAAAACACACACCATCACGACCACGTCACAGCTTAATCCAATGAATTTGTTTGGGTTTCTTTTTCGCCACTAATTAATTGTTTTATATATAAGCGTTAATTTATGTCTGACTCACTTCATTAGAAGAAAAGCGAAAAATTTTTTTTTATAATTATTAGCAAAAGACAACAATAGCATAAATATAAACCAGTCTTGGGCATCAATTGTTTTCTAAATCCAAACATATGTTTGTTTCTCCATAATTTTTCGTAGACTGAAGTTGAATATTTTTATATAAATACTTTTGAAGTTCACAGTTTGTCATTTTGTCGATGGGGAATTTTCGGAGACACCACCAAACAAACTATGATTGCCTGTTTTATTTTTGGGCAAACTAGTTTTCTTATGGTTTTGAAATTACCATATTTATAGGTGTTTTAAGAGGCCGGTGTGCGTCATCTATTTTTGGCGAAATGTTATGGTGGACGTTATGCCAGCATCTTTGAAATTGTTGTAGTTTTTTTGTCAGCCAAAATATCGTTGGTTTAGGCCAGTGCCTAAGTATTTCATCTTTATTACTACTAAGATGCTGATATTATTTTAAACGTTTGTGAATGATCAACTGTAGTAGTATAATCAAATTCACAATTTTTATAATTTTAGAAATTTTTATTAAATTGGTATGCTATTATAAGGGTTTTTAATAATAAATATATATTCACTAGCTTTAAATGTTAATGTAAAAATCAAAGTCACACTAAAGGTATCTTTAAGTTTTTTAATCGATTTTTTTCCAATTGAAAATTATCTGAGACAGCTTTTTTTGTTTTTTCCAAATATTTATCGGAATTAATCCGATAAAAATAATAAAAAAACAAAAAAAAAAAAACAAAAAAAAAACAAAAATACCAAATGTGCCTATATCTTGCTAAGAAGAAATCTAAAGTTTGATATCAAGTTCGTTGCTTAAGTCTTTTGATTTCATTAAGTATAAATGGAGGTTAACCAGTGTTCAAGGTAATGTCAGTACTTTCAGAAATTTGGAATGTTGTCAGTAGTAGTTAATTGTTTTACAACACAAAACTATGGCGTTCTAATTTAGAAACATTCGAATATATCAATTTCAAATACCGATATACGCCCGTTAATATCATATTCCCTCCATACGCTGCAATAATAGTCTGAACATCTAATGTAAAATCTCCTAGAGAAAATAGTGAAAATGGGGACCTCATACCATTTAAAAATGGGATATTTGATGAACTTCAGCACTTCCTACAAATTTTCTTTAATAGAGAATTTTCTGTAACCGCAACATAGTTTCTATAAATATAAATCTATGTAGAAAAATAGATTTATATTGAAACTATTCGCCACAGATGTTGTTTATCCACCAAGGTCTCGGAATGCCAAATTACAGGCACTTCATAATACTATAATATATTCACTACGGTTAAAATGCGCCTAGGACTATAAATATACGTGTCAAGAGGATGGGCTTATATATGAGACCTTAATTCAAAGAAGATGCCTGAAGCTCTCAAATTAACGAGCACTATGTGATACCATTATATGTCGTTCCGAATCGAAGTAATTCAAAGGAACTATTCGAAACCAGGAGCAGTCGATACTAGATCCGGCTTTTTCGTTTATATATTTCCTTTTAATATAATCGTTCATCCAGATCTTCTAGTTTATTTACCGAACGAACTAGCACCTACCACCTGAACTTGGAACTATAGAACGAGAAGAATGACCTAATTCCTTTTGCGGAACGAACCGAAAAATATCGAACAACTTCAGGAACAACAATTACAAACTCTACCGATTTGTCAACTACAAAAACTGTACAGCCAGAAACGTTGGAAAATGCTGCCCAAAATCCCTAAAATACCGATTATAGGTGGGAGATAGACAAAAAGTGGACCGATATTGGTAATTTTTGTTAGGCGAATTTTCAACACAATTACAGCCAATGTGTTTGAAATAGCGCGCCTCAAATTCTCAAAATACAGAAAATTAGAGGTATATATATCCTAAAATGAGGACCAATATTGATATTTTTGTGGGAAGATTTGCTGTCCAAGAAGAACCCGAAATACCAAACTACAGCCAATTTTGTTGCCTAGAGAGTTAAAAATCTAAAAATCTAAAAATCTAAAAAAATCGACATTTTTAGGAGGTATTGTTATGTAGGGCTATCCAAAGAAGTGGACAAATATGTATAATTTTTGTTAGAGCGATTTTCTACCCTTACGAGAACGCAAAATATCAAATCAGAGCCAATTCGGTTGAAAACGTTTTCAAAGTGCCCAAAATACCCTATTCTGGTAGTACCAATATGCTATGCCACAACACGGTCAATTTTTAACTAGGCAAATTGTCTAACTAATGAGAACACAAAACATCGATACCCCAAAATATTAGGGGTATCGGTATATGGCGCCTATACTATATGAAGAACTTATTTTAGGAAGAGTTGATACCCAATGATAACCCATACCACCAAAAATGAAGATAATTTAGTTAAACATGTATCCAAATATGGGCTATACCAAAATGTGAACCGATGCAGTACCAATATATAGGGGCTATGCCACAACACGTGTCAATTTTTAACTGGGTGAATTGGCTAACTCATAAGAACACAAAACACCAAATTACGGGCAATTCGGTTATAAAACTTGCCCAAAATCCCTAAAATATTATGGGTATCGGTTTATGGTGCCTATACTATATGAAGAACTTATTTTAGGAAGAGTTGGTACCCAATGAGAACCCAAACCACCAAAAATGTAGATAATTTAGTTAAAAATGTATCCAAATATGGGCTATACCAAAATGTGAACCGATGCAGTACCAATATATGGGGGGCTATGCCACAACACGGGTCAATTTTTAACTAGGGGAATTGTCTAACTAATAAGAACACAAAACACCAAATTACGGGCAATTCGGTTATAAAACATACCAAAAATCCCCAAAATAATAGGGGTATCAATATATGGTGTCTATGTAGAGAACTATTTGTAGAAAAAGTTGGCACCCAATGAGAACCCAAAACACCAAAAAGTACAGAGAATTTAGTTAAAAATGTTACTCGATTATGACTTCAGGTGTGAGAATATGAAATAATCTCTGTAGGCTAAATCCTGCCAATATCTACAGACTGAATTTTTGCAGTTTAAATTCTTGCTTTAGAACTTCAATAGGTTTTCTATTGATAGATGATAATGTGGACAGTTTCTGTACACAAAACATAGACGTTATTTGAAAGGTCTTCATTATGCTGGCGGCTTACAGACCTTATAGGCAGTTATTAAACTCCAATTTTATACACATTTATACTTACGAATTTCAAATATAGAATCTTACGAACATGTATTTTACGTACCTGTAAAAAGGCGAAAATAATTTAATTAGTAAAATAAATAATTGCGCTTTTGGGGTATTAGATTCGGAATATAACTTAAAATAATATTGCTGAATAAAGATACAAATATACAGAAATGCAATTTTATTAAATTAAAAAAACAGTGAGCGGACGGAACTCTAACTTTCTTCGGTTGTTTATTTCGAGTCTGGGCTATATTTGGTGATATTTGCATCCTCTTGGCCGATTAGAAATCAACAGCACCTCTTCCTTACACTCACATATTTTCCGAATATTCCCAATATTCAGTAAGGCCCTTCTAATTACTTGTCCAGAAGCACAAAAAATTAAGTTTTTGGTCCACTTCATCCAAAATTTGTATGTGATCATCACCGAAAATTATAGGCGTTGTCCTTAACCATAACTGGTCCTTATCCATAACCATAACTGGTAAGCGATCAGCGCTATATTTCTGCCCTCTAATGTTAGTGGGTTACTAAATAATATCTGAATGCTAAGCAACTGTAAATATTTAAGTGTAACTCCCACATCCGAGTACATACGACAATATAGTTGGTATCAATTTAAATGTCAACCACACCTCTTGGATATGCTGTCAACTTCTCGGGTCTATGTCCTTTAGGAGTAAATGTATACCTATAGAATAACCGATAAATAATAACCGATCTTTATCAAAACAAGCATGCTTATTCCTTAATCCGATTCCCTTACCCATGTAATTCCTGTCTCTGGAGCGACCAGAAAAAACGACAAAATTTAAGTATTTGGCCCATTTCATGCCCTAAATATTAACCGATCTTTACCAAAAACAATAAGGGTCTTCATTGGCCAGAACCCATCTTACATTCAAAATTTCGTTATGATTGGTCCATAACTGTTGCCTGTATCGTGTTTACAGCTAGTTGTGATTACAAAATTTCATCTGGGATGGAAACTCAAGCATGGCTCGAAATTTGTCATCAAAACAGATTTTAGTTATAACGATATTAACCCACAAATCTACCTATTTTATTATTAACCACCTATCATTTCTTTATATACCTTCTGCTATTTACTAATATACCATTATGTGCAATATTTCAATTCATTTGAAATAATGATTTTCATTTCTAAGTAAAAATGTAAAACACGCTGTTAATCTAATAATGTTCTCTAATTTCTACTCTCCTTCTATAGTGAAAGTATGATACACATTAATCTCATTCCCATAATAACAGTTCTTCCCAACAACATTTCCGAATGATGTATATCATTATAATCTTAATAGTTTCATAGCTGTTTATTCGCTTAAATAACAAACACTTTTATTTTCATTGACTTCATTTTTCACTTTTCAGTTCACATAATCCGTTGAGATTAACCACATCTCCTGCTGTGTAAAGCTATGGGGGGATTTTTTGGTTTTTTTTTTTCATAGTAAAAAAACTGTTTAATTTTATCAAAAGTTCATAGAACTTCAAAACCAGTTATTAAACAATAAAATGTTAGCAGGTGGAATTTATGGATAGTTAAACAAACACACACACAAACATAGCATTTGGTGATGGAGTTCAAATTGTAGAGGTTACAATTCAATAAAAATGATGAGCATCGGATAATAATGATACTGAAGATAATCATAACGAGTGTGATTGTGGAGGGATGGACATGTAGGCTTGTGATTGATATCACAGCAAAATGTAAAGAAGATATTATAAATTAATTTCTGTTTATTAGTTTAAACCACATTTTTTTAAATATGTAATTTTTATTATAGCAATTGATTATATATCTTATTATCTTCCAAGTTTCCATACAACATCTTTCCATGGAAATATAAAAGGTCATCTAACTTTTTGGGCATTTTTCATATGAATTAGTGAAGTAGCTGATAGAAGTGTGAAGTTCGTGTCCTAAGTCTTTTGTATCAACATTGTAAAAATATAATATTTTCAGGATTTTTCAAATTTTCAATAGAAGTTATAGAAAAGTAGGCGCTGAAAAAAGATTAAAAAATCCAAACATTTTTCTCCCAGCTTAGTGAGTTAATCTGATAGAAGTATGCCAAGTTCGCGTCTTAAGTCTTTTGTATAAAAGTTGTGAAAATAAAAAAACTTTCTTCAGCATGTAAATTTTACGAGTGAATTGAATGAGAGGGGAATAGAGAAATATGTTTAGATATTAAACATGTTCAAAATATATCAAAATAAATATTATGACTTAATTGGGCCGCCTATGTTTTTTTTTTTTTTGATACATATTTTATTCTCTTTTTTGTGATCATTTTCTCATCTTTCTTTCTCCACACAAAAAAAAACCGCACCAATTTATGTCTCCATATAACAAATCTAATTTGTTGAGAGCAACAAAAACAAACAATAAAATTTATTATATTTTATGCAACTCCTACAACAATACTTTCGTTGTTCACACACACTCTGCCGTACAAACAAACGGACATTGAACTCTTACTTCTATTGCCTTAGTTTTTGGTTTTTTCTTTGAGCTGTGGTTTTCTTTTGTAGCATTTCATCGACGAGATTTAATTTTTTCAGCGAAGAGGCTACGTTGATACGATTAATTTATGAAAATTAAATTAATTGTATACAACAGCCAATGAAATTATCCAAAATTTATTCACATATATATATATATATATATATATCGCATTGAGTTTATTAACATATATTTCTTTTGGTATGTGTTTTTGGGGGGAAATGACGTACGAAATTGAAAATTTAAGATTTTGCAATGAAGAGATGATGGAGAAAATTATCATAAATCGAGATTTTTTTATTCGCACTAGTGGTGGCCATTGCACAAATATTTAAAAATAAATTGAACATGCCGAAAGGTATTTATAATTTTTGTAAGAAATCTTGACACTCAATGAGAACTCGAATTAGGGCCAATTAGAGGTATCATTATATGGATACTATGTGGACTCGATATTGGGATTTTTTTGTAAAAAAATAAAATTACCGCGAATTCGGTTCAAAACATGGCATATTTTCCAAATCCTGTTTTCCTGAAGTAAATATTTACGCCATAAAATAAATATTTGGTCACTTTAGGTTTAGCTTGATTTCACCCTCGGAATATTGACCGATCATCATGTAAACAAAATTTGTAAAGTTCTGCATATAATAATGGCCTCAAAAGCGACTAGAAAATCGGATAAAAAAGGTTTTCGTTCAACGTCATCATTAATCGGAACTTCAAGGAAAATTTCAAAGCGATCAGCGCGACATTTCAGCTCTCTAGTAGTATAATATTAAATATTTGGACACCTTTATATATTTAAGTATAACTCCCACATCTGAGTGCATATATCAATGTAATTGATATCGATTTAAAGACCAACAACTTCTCTTGTATATATTATCAACTTCTCCGGTCTATGTCTTTCAAGAGTAAATATATACGCCAAAGAATGCAAAATTTTATAATTTTTCACACAGAAGTTTGGGTCCATTTGACACGCTAAATATTGACCGATCTTTATCAAAACAGTCACGCTTATTCTTTGGCCTGATCTCCTTCATTTTCATTTCATACCCTAAATATTAACCGATCTTAACAAAAAACAATAGGGGTCTTCATTGGCCAGAACAGAAAATCCATAATTTAAAATAAAAACTCAACATAAGACGATTCATGAAAAAAATAGTTTTTAAATAAAAGTTATGGAGGTTCTTCAAAAAAATTTTTTTTAAAAATCGGGCTTATGGTAATTTTTTAAAAAATAGGTTTTAAAACTCTACGCACATTTTGGCTCTATAAAAAATATTTCTGCGAAGAATTTTTTTACCTACCAAAGTGATAAAATTTTGTGAATTGGTAACTTAAATGACTAATATTGGTAACTTAAAAAAAATAATAAAATATTATTACAGCAAATATCCATGCCTGAAATCTTTATAACCCCGAAAATTTCTGGAATCAGTATATAGAGGGGTTGTAACAAAAACGTGTACCGATATTAATAAATATTGATATATAAAAATAAGAGCCAAGTCCGTTGAAAACCCTGTCTAATATCCCCAATGTAATATTGGTGATACCGATTTAGGTGGGCTATGAAGAAACCTGGACCAATATTAATAATTTTTAGAGGACAGATTTTCCACACAACAAGAATCCAAAATATAAAACTATAGCTAATTCTGTTGAAAACTGTTCCCAAAATAATGATCAATGGTCAATGATGAGGAATTTTGGTTGGGAGATTTTCAACTCAAAGATAATCAATAATAGGAAATTGAAACAAATTTTAATTGAAAATCTGTTTAAAATCACCAATATTGAGAATAAAATTATATGGAGAATTTCCGAATTCCTTTAGGTTAATATTGATAACTTTTGGTAGAGAAATGTTCTACAAAAATAGATCCCAAAATACCAAATTACTGGCAATTCGATTAGAAAGCGTGGGCGAATATTGGCGGTTACCATTAGATAAGGGTATAACAAAATGTATACGGATTAATCGATGTACAAAAGCAAATAACCAAAGCACTATCTTAAATATACTGAGATCAACATAGAGATATTTCTATCACCGGTGATTATTTCGTGTTGCTAACGGAATGACAAATGTAATATACATTCCACCATGCTGACACCATCAGTTTTCTTTACTATGGCTTTGGCAGTCTCCACTTATCAATACACCTTTTTACACATTTTCCATGGCCTAGAACACTAAAAACATATTAACAGTTAACAAAAAAAAAAACGTTTAAGGGTAACAGAAAACACTTAAGACAAAATAAATAACCGTAACGCCTTTACAAACTCCCCTCCACTACGTCAGAAATATTGATGCATTCATGTCTTTCACTTTCATTCCACTTTAACCTGGAGAAAGCAACAAAAACTTATTTGTTGCCGGAAAAAAGAACGGCGCTATAAATCAAACATAATTGTTGGCCGCAACTCATTCTAAGCTAAATATTACAAACATCCACACTCATTCACCATTCCCGAAGAAGAAGAACGGCAACCAAAAAAAAAAAAAAAACAATAAAAAAAAATCCCGATCATCTGTTATTGACTTTCGTTTTGACGCCTTTTGTTATGATTATTAGTTAACACTTGCTATTGTGATTTTTTTTTTGTTATTGCTATTGTATCTGTGTGTGTGTGTGTGTGTGTGTTTTTTTTTTTGCTATTTTACTTTCATTTGAATATTATTTCATCATCATCGCCATCATTGGCATTTATAGTGTGACGTCTAATTTTGATCGCCACATACATTTTTGGAGTATGAATTCTTTTGGCCTTTTTTTGCTTTTGTCATCTTTCTTTACCTCTTTCCACCCTCTTCACATTTGTCCATTTCACTTTACTTTTACTATCAATACCATTAAGTGGCATATTACGACAATAGTATCTATTTTTGTGTTACGTCGTCTGGCCACTTCAGAAATAAATAATGCCGAACGAAAGCATTTCTTTTGGGGGGTTTTTTTTCTTTCGAATCAAGGGAGGAGGTTTGTTACAAACTATAATTAATTAGAGCAGTGAAGATGACAGGCCAAAAATGAATAAATAAAAAAGAAAATACATAAAATGTGAAAAGAAACACTTAAACAAGGGAGAAAATAATAATAACATAAAAATTTGTCATAAATAATGAAATAATAAAAAAATGTGACACAAAACACGAGGCTGACCAATTTGCTATGGTCACATTGATACAATGAAAAAATAACCCAAGAAAAAAATATATTTAGAATTAGAGTGAATTTTTTTTATAAAAAAATTTTTTACAATGACCACAATTTTTGATATGTTCGGGATCCTATCCCAATTTTCTTAGGCATGTATTTACCATGGCAGTAATTTACCATGGCATAGTCCCCCTTTTAAAGTTTATATTGATTTTAGGTATTTTTTGAATGTCCACCTCATCGTTCGCACTTAAGGAAAATTTTACTTGACTCGTTGTTTTTTAATCTCTAGTTAAAATAATTTTAATTTTTTTATCGATAATAATATAAAACCAGTGAGCGGAACAGTATAGTCGGACGGGGCCGACCATACGATACCCTACACAACTACCACGGAACTCAAATTTTCTACGGATGTTTATTCCAAGCATGGGCAATATTTCGTGATATTTACACCCTCTTGACCGATTAGAGGTAAACAGCTCCTCTTCCTCACACTGACATATTTTCCGAGTATTACGAGTATTCAGTACAGCTATTGTCCAGATTCCCTTCACCGTGGGTTGTGTTGTGATGTTCGGCTTTCATTTGTGGTCTATAGATCGACTCGAAAATAACACCAAAAATTAAGTTTTCGGTCCACCTCATTCCAAAATTAATATCTGATCATCTCCGAAAATTATAGGCGTTGTCCTTGACCATAACTGGAACCTCATGGAACATTTAAAAGCGATCAGCGCTATAGTTCTGCTCTCTAGAGTGATAATAGGTTACTAAATAACATACGAATACGGAGATACCTGTAAATATTTAGGTGTAACTTCCACATCCGAGCACATACAACAATATAATTGGTCTTAATTTAAAGGTCAACCACTCATCTTGGGCATATGTCCTTCAGGGGTAAATATATACGCTATAGAGTACAAATTTTGTCATTTTTCATACAAAAGTCAGGGTTCATTTGACCCGCTAAATATTGACCGATCTTTATGAAAACAGGCATGCTTATTCTTTGGCCCAATCTCCTTCTCCATGGAAAACGAATCACGATGTTCGGGCGGCCTCTGGAGCGACCAGAAAAACCGACACAAATTTAGTATTTGGTCCTTTTCATCCCCTAAATATTAACCGATCTTTTCCAAAAACATTGGCCAGAACCCATCCTACATGCAAAATTTCGTGAGGATTGGTCCATAACTGTGGCCATCATCGTGTTTACAAATTATAATGGACAGACGGACGGACGGACACACATGTCTAGATCGACTCAGCTAGTCGAGATATGACGATCGGTATACTTAAAGGTGGGTCTAGGACCAATATTTCGCGGCGTTACAAACTTTTGGGGCTGTACAAAGCTATAATACCCTCACAACATAGTTGTGTAGGGTATAAATATATTTATTGCCTATGTTTGCACTTTAAAACATAACACTTTCACACCATGATAAATCATATTTTTTCTCGCATTTATTTTGCATAGTTTACACATTCAATTAAATCATAAATAACTCATCTAAATAGATCTCTTTATTTTAATAACTTTGCAAAAAAATAATAATAAATAAACAAGAGCACTTTGAAATAAAATAATAAAAAACAACGTTCGTGTCTTAAGTCTTTTGTGTATATATCAATTAATTACTTACTTTACTTTAAACAAACACATAAAAAAAACAACAACCATAACAATAATTGTTCTATTTTAAATTCCGGCCACTTTTTTTAATTCTTGTTTCTCAATCCACGACAACCCGATTTAGATTAAATCTATGAAAATACGTGTTTTTTGTTGTGATGATCATATTTTTTTTTTTTTTTTTTTGTACTGGGATGTTAGTAAACTGAACTCTTTTTTGTTTTGTTTAACACACTAACACATTTTTTATGGTCAAATAGCTTTTGTTATGGTCTTCATTGTTCGGAATTAAAACATATAAAAAACGTTTTTTCGACGCATCAAAAAACCAAAACACTTTTTCTTTTTTTGTTCCTCTTCCTCCCAAAATACACAAAAAATAATAAAAAACGGAAGCACCATTTATGGTTTGGCATATCATTCAAGTTTACTTTTTGTTCAAGACATATATATGAAGTGACTGAGTGGCTATGTAGTATTTAAATGTTATTCTATAAATCGTGTACCGTTAAGACGTGTTTGGAGTTTTGAAAATGAGATTTTTTATATTTTTTTTTGAAAATAAAAATTTAATAATAAAAAGTAACATTTTGGAATTTGGTTTGTTTTGGAATATATTTGTTGTTGTTTTGTTTTTTTCTTCCGAAAGAAACAAAAATTCATTCACAGACATTGTATATTTCCAGTATTGGTTTTTTGAAACTGAAACCTTTCTAAATAATGATATCATATGAAAAACATTTTTATCTAATTTTATTGGATCTAATTGACGACCCTTGGAAAATGACCTATCAAATGAAAAACGTTTGTGTGGACATATATCAGCTCTAATATTCTTTAGAACATATTTATAGATAATTTTCTAAAGAATATACATAATCGAAATATCGGTATAACAATACAATTTTATTTTCCTGAAAAAATTAAATGTTGAATTTTTGTGTATATTTAATATTTTTTCTTCTAAAAGAAGTGTCAAATTTCATTCAATGAAATTGTATATTTCCAAGCATTGACTTTTGAAACTGAAACTAGTCTGTTGTGATAGATTTTTAATGTCTGTATTAAATGACAAATGATTATTAACATAATTTATTGGCAATTATGTTCTTTAGAACATATTTATTGGTATGATTATTTAAAGATTGTTATTCTCAAGAATACGGTATATGACAATAAAGAAAAACAAGTTTTAAGTTAGTTTTTTTGTTCTTGATATAAAAAATATACTTTTATTTTATTTTTATAAATTTATTTTATTTTTATAAATTTATTTTATTTCATATTTATAAAAATAAAACCTGACCTGATGACTGTTTAAAATTAAAAGAAATAAAAATTCAAATTAATTGAAGTAATTTCGTGGTCTTCTTCCAAAAATAATATATACCTGAACATAATTTTCAAAGGAATATTTTAATATTGAAATATTTTAACATTTTAAAATTATCTTAAAAAAATATGTGTCGATTTTAAAACGAGTGGTAACATATGACAGTTTGAGATACGTAGTAAAATATTTTATAAGTCAATATTTTTTAATATGTTGACATATGTTTAATAATTTGTTATAAATATTTGAAAGAGGTATCGATTTATTAAACAATTTTTAATATCATTAATTGCACTAAAAGTATTTTTCAGAACAGTTTTAAAAACGTGGATTAAAAAATATTACCATTTCTAAATTAAAATTTTGTTTTTAATAATTCTAGAACTACTTTTGTAGAGCAGATTCTTTTACATATTTTTAAAGTCATTTTAGAAAAAAAAATTGTTAAAAATATTTTTTGAACCATTTTGGGGTTGTGGATTTAAACAAAAAAACTGTAAGGAAAGATCACAAGTCGGACGGGGCCGACTATATGATCCCCTTCACCACTTTGGGTACATACAAGAGATGTTAATATCTACAATATCCTATTGAGATGAAATCGGCCGAAATTAAATGTGCTATATAGAAAGATATTTGAACAAATTGAAACAAAAAGCCATACACATACCATTCTTAAATCAATAAAAAATTGCATGTCAAACGGGCAGACTTGGATTCTTTGGTGTACTATTTGTATGAAATCGAGTAAAATTATGTATGGCATACACCAATTGTTTCTTGTTATCACTCTATATTCAATTTAATATACTCTGCCAAATTTCGTGTGAATCGAACAAACACAGGCCCTTCGGTGCACCATTTACATAAAATTGAACGAAAATATATATAAGTCCTATATCACAATCTGAACCGATTTCAACAAACCTTATCACAAATCACTTTTTCCTCAATGAAAATTTTGCTCAATCGGACAAATATTGGGAGTTTAGTGTATCATTCACATTAAATCGGACAAAACTATATATGGGAGCTATATCTAAATCTCAAACGATTTTAAATAATAAGTCTGGATCTAAATCAGTTTTATGTGCAAAATTTTGTCCCAATCAGACAAATATTGGGAGTTTGGTACATCATTTACATAAAATCGGACAAAACTATAAATGACAGCTATATCGAAATCTGAAGCAATTTTTACGAAACTTCGCATACATCAGTCCGGACCTAATTCAGTACTCTGTGCAAAATTTTTTCCCAATCGGACAAATATTGGGAGTTTGGTGCAGCATTCACATAAAATCGGACAAAACTATAAATGGCAGCTATATCGAAATCTGAACCAATTTTGACAAAACTTCGCAGACATAAATCTGAACCTAATTCACTGCGCTGTGCAAAATGTTGTCCCAATCGGACAAATATTGGGAGTTTGGTGCATCATTCACAAAAAATCGGACGAAACTATATATGGGAGCTATATCTAAATCTGAACCGATTCCAACAAAACTTCGTATAAATAAGTATGGACCTGATTCAGTACTCTGTGCAAAATTTTTTCCCAATCGGACAAATATTGGGAGTTTAGTGCGTCATTCACATAAAATCGGACAAAAATATATATGGGAGCTATATCTTAATCTGCACCGATTTTCTCCAATTTCAATAGGGTTCGGCCTGGGGCCAAATAAGTAAACTGTGCCATATTTCATCCATTTGGAAGGTGTGTATTTTATAAAATTATTTTTTTTAGAGAAGGGTAAATTTTTTAAAAGTAATTTTTAGAGAATTTTAATTGCGTGGAATTTTTTAAATTGATTTCAAAGTAGAGGATTTAAAAAATAGAGACGTTTTTAAGGTGTGAAGTTTTAAAAATATTTTAAAAATATATGCCAGAGAAATTTTGAAGCATTGGATTTTTTTAAAGTTTTTTTTTTTTAAAAAAATATTTTTAAATACATTTTCAAGGCATGGATTTTTTTAAAAACATTTTTAAATACATTTTCAAGGCGTAGTTTTTTAAAAATATTTTTAAAAACATTTTCAAGGCGTGGATTTTTTAACAGTTTTAAATAATTTTTCAAGGCGTAGATTTTTGACAAATATTTTTTGAGACATTTTCAAGGCGTGGATTTTTTAAAAACATTTTTAAATACTTTTTCAAGTCGTAGATTTTTGACAAATATTTTTAAAGAAATTTTCAAGGCGTGGATTTTTTAAAAACATTTTTAAATACATTTTCAAGGCGTAGATATTTTACAAATATTTTTTGAGACACTTTCAAGGAGTGGATTTTTTAAAAATATTTTTAGAGACATTTTGAAGGCGTGGATATTTTCAACAATTTTAGAAACATTTTGAAGACGTGAATATTTTTAACAATTTTAGAAACATTTTGAAGACGTGAATATTTTTAACAATTTTAGAGGTATTTTAAAGATGAGGATTTATAAAAACAAATATTGTTAGAGATATTTTCAAGCAAAAGAATTTTTAAAATATTTTTCGAGACATTTTAAAACCGGGAATATGATAGGGTTTTCAAAATAATTTTTATAGATATTTTGAAGGTATAAATTTTTTAAAAAATAATTTTCAGAGACTTGGAAAAATAATTGTTAGAGACATTTTGAGGGTATATATTTATTTTTTTTTAACATTCAGAAGTCGCGGATTAAAAACCGTGTTTATAACAAAATATTTTTTAGAAACATTCGGAAGCCGCGGATTTAAAAATGTGGATTTATAAAATATTTCTTAGAAGTTTATTAAAAAAATTGAGGCCATTGTAGAGGCGTAAACCCATTAAAAATATTTTTGAGGCCATAGTAGAGGCATAAACTCATTAAAAATATTATAGATCGAGGCTTGGATTTATTAAAAATATCTTTTAGAATTGCGAATTTAATTTTAAAAAATATAACTCATTTCTACATTAAATTATTTCTCTTTTTAATGTTTGTTATCTTACTATAAAAACGTCCATCTTCATTAAAATACTTATTATTCATACATTTTTTGTTCATTACACTTACCTGAATTATTAATTAAACAAAATAATCCAAACAGCCAGAGGAGACAATAAAAATGTTTCATTAAACCCATTGTGCTGGAAATTCTCGTTACTCGACGATATTGTTGTTGTTACTCCAAATTAAATTTTGTTTTATTTGTCTTGACAATGTTGTAGTTTTTTTTGTTTTTTTCGCTTTGCAAAAATTTTTTGCAATTGTTACAATTTTTTTCGCATACGATTTTATGTGATTTTGTAATGTTATTAAATTACAATGGTTATGAAATTCTATTTTTTTGTTTACACCACCACTTCTTCTTCTTTTAAACAGCTACTATAATTTTTTTTTGTTAAGAGCTTTTTGGTTTGGGGAGGGAAAAAACAGCAATGAAAAGAAAAAAAGGAAAAAATAAAAAAAATTTAATACAAAAAGTTACACGCGAAAAATGTAAGAAAATTCACAACAAAGAAAAGGAAAAAATTACAAAAACAAAATAATAATTATTATTAGAAACAAAAAAACAATGTGCAACAATGCAATGAAAAACTAAGCCTTTTTGTTTTCGAGCCACTCTCAAAAGTCCACACAAGAGAATCGGTAACTGGCGAACTATAAATTTATGTATTATTTTTTATTATTATTGGTGTTGTTGCTGTGTTTCTGCCATTATTGTTTGTTGTAGTTACGATGGGGTTTTATTGGCTACTTTGTGATTTTTTGTCTTAGACTTTGTTGCCTTTTCATTTTTCTTTAAGTTTTAGTTTGAAAATGAAAGAGAAAAAAATAAATTAAGGCACTTTGGTTTTGCACTGATTTGATTTCGTTTCTAATATTTTTCTAAGGTTCCATATTTCGAAAAAAATATTTCACTTGTCTACCCTGCCATTTATGTCGAAGTCTGTGGCAAGTGTTAAATAAAAGTCGACAACTTCACAGGCGTTAGGCGGAATTTCAAAGACACAGGCATACACACTTGCAAAATAAAACACCAAACGATGGAAATCAATTCTGTCTGCTTTGATTTCGGTTTTCACACACAAAAATTCAATTCACTTGCAGAGAAGTAACAGAAATCCATAGAAAGCCAAGCCAAAGTAAAGATGTAAAAAATCATGTTCACGTCAGACTCTCAGTAGATAATTTTTTTTTTTTTTTCGTTACGTTTTTGGTGCAATTTTCACCTTATTTTATTTTAAACTTGATTAATACTAACCAACAGCAGACCAATGAATTATTTTTTTGTTTAAGGAAAAAACTCAAAACTTTCTTTTGATTTTTTTATTTAAATTTTAATTTTTTTTAAATACCAAAATTTTTTTATTTTATTCCGTATTAGGTGTTTAAAAGCAAACACATTTTTTTGCCTTTTCTTTGTTTTTATTTGCAATTTTTTTTTAATTTTTTTCTCAATTTTATTTTAATATTTGTTGTTATAATTATTTTTTTTTTCATTTAATTTAACGCCCAAATTATTTTTTTCCAAGTTTTCAACCGCTTTTGCGTGCTTTGCGCACGAGCACTTTTCTTAAACTGTTTTGGTATTTCGCTGAAGCATAGCTAGCAAGCTGTTTTACCATACAGCGCAATGCTACGCTCTAGTGTGTGGAACATAATCACCAAAGCTAAGCTTTATTTTAGCTTTTTTTCTTTGAAATGCAGACATTCATATTTAGGCCTTAAGAAATGCATTCCAAAACTCACCACGGTTTTATTCATTCAATTGGTTAGTTAGAAGTTACCACTACATGTGCGCTATCGAGGGAATTACGTGAGAGCAGGCGCACAGTCAAAAGTTTTACTAACAAAACAAAAGACTTAAGAAACAAGCGTTAATAAGTCAGCTTCATACTCTCTTTAGTCTTGACAATGGTTAAAAGAGAACAAACGTTCCGAAGAGAATGTGTTGGATTTCACTCTTCCTCTCTTTCAATGTTGCCATTTTGGTAGATTAAGACCAAATATGTTTTGGGCATAGCATAAATGCGCAGATTTATTCGAAATATTTTTATGGGGACATTATACAGTCGTATATTTTTAAGAATGTTTTTTGGGGACACTATACAGGAGTGGATTGATTAAAAATATTTGCTTACGACATTATACAGGCGTGGATTTTTATACCCTTCACCACACTGTGGTACAGGGAATTATGTCTTTGTGCATATGTTTGTAACAGGCAAAAGGAAACGAGATAGATACATGGTTCCTTATGAGAATATGCATAGAATAACTTTTTAAGGGGACCCCCCCCCATTCTCGGGGTCAAAAATTTTTTTGACTTAATTCGATTCTACACTAAATCAAGAATGTCCCTACAAAATTTCAAGTGAAAATCTCAAAAACTCTTGAAAATATAGCCGATTTATTGTGTCAGCATCAAGTGACGGCTAAAGGGCTTCTCAA
The DNA here is from genome assembly GCF_032173495.1 of Musca vetustissima. Lineage (NCBI taxonomy): Eukaryota > Metazoa > Arthropoda > Insecta > Diptera > Muscidae > Musca > Musca vetustissima. The sequence continues at coordinate 81,701 of NW_026887398.1, forward strand.
ACTTTAAACGCGTTTTTCTCTTTTGCGAATGGCGGGCACGATAACTCAAAAACTAATAATCCAATCGATTCAAAATTTTTACACGTTTCTCTGTGAGTGTATAGCTATCGTATGAACTAGGATAAAGCCAATCGGTGAAGATCTTCCATATTTTTTAACTTGGTTTTTGGTCAAAAATCGGTGATTTTCCAAAAATATTTATTCAAAGGTCCGCCATTTTGTTAATTTTAGAGCGAAGTCAATAATCCTAGTTCATACGAGAGCCAGACATGTACTCTTTCTAACACCGTTGGAATTTTAGAATTCCGATGTTCCAGTGGGGAGTTATCATGCCCGCCATCAAAAATAAGGACTTTTCTTTAATTACAAAAAACAACAACAAAACAATAACAATTTTTTTGTAAATTATTTTTCTTCTCTTTTAAATGTTCAAATATATATGTGCAAAGTGACAAACCTCAACAATCATTGGTATTGATTTACCAGCCCATTGAAAATCTTAAAAAATTAAAATCGAGAATGGGTGGGGTTCCCTTAAGTCGATTTGTGCACGTCCGTCCGTCAGTCTTTCCATGTTTAATTGTAAACAAAGTACAGGTCGCATTTATGATCCGATTTAGATGAAATTCGGCATAGGTCACTTATTTGGCCCAGGGGCGAACCTTATTCAAATTGGGCAAATTCGGTTCATATTTAGATATAGCTCCCATATATATTTTCGTCCGATTAAGTGTAAATGGTGCACCAAAGTCCTTATATATATATTTCAATTTGAACGAAATTGGGCAAAGTGTAATGAATAAGGTTTAGAATGATGCGTGTTAAGTTTCCTGAAAATCGGTCCAGATTTAGATATAGCTCCCATATATAGTTTCGCCTGATTTTAGGCAAATTGTGCACCAAAGTCTCTATACATACTTTGATTTGCACGAAATTTGGCATAGCGTACTGAATTAAGTCTATAAAGATGTGTATTAAGTTTCCTGAAAATCGGTTCAGATTTAGATATATATTTTCGTCCGACTTAATGTAAATGGTGGACCTAAGTCCCTATATATCTTTCGATTTGCACGGAATTTGGCACAGCGTAATGAATAAGGTCTAGAATCATGTGTGTTAAGTTTCCTGAAAATCGGTCCAGATTTAGATATAGCTCCGATATATATTTTCCTCCCATTAAATGTAAATGGTGCACCAAAGCCCCTATATATCTTTCGATTTGCACGAAATTTGGCACAGCGTAATGAATATGGTCTAAAATGATGTGTGTTAAGTTTCCTGAAAATCGGTTCTGATTTAGATATAGCTCCCATATATATTTTCGTCCGATTTTAGGCAAATGGTGCACCAAAGTCCCTATATATCTCTCGATTTGCAAAAAATTTGGCACAGCGTAATGAATTATGTCTAGAATGATGTGTGTTAAGTTTCCTGAAAATCGGTTCAGAGCTATATCTAATCCGGGTTGGGAGCTATATCTAATCCCAAATATATTTTCGTCCGATGTAATGTAAATGGTGAACCAAAGTCCCTTAATAGCTTTCGATTTGAACGAAATTTGTCACAGCGTAATGAATTAGGTCTAAAATGATGTGTGTTAAGATTCGTGAAAATCGGCTCAGATTTAGATATAGCTCCCATATATAATTTCGTCCGATTTAAATTAAATGGTGCGCCAAAGTCCCTATATATCTTTCAATTTGCACGAAATTTGGCACAGCGTAATGGATTAGGCATATATGTGTGTTAAGTTTCCTGAAATCGGTTCAGATTTAAATATAACTTCTATATCTGATTAAGTGAAAAATTTAGTACCGGTTGCAGAATGAAATATATATGGGTCCAATTTCATCCTTTAAAAATGCGACGTTTGTTAGGATTCATCTGTTGAGTATAGCCAAAGTGGTGAAGGGTATCATATAGTCGGTCCCGTCCGACTTTACTATTTTCCTTACTGGTTAAAAATATTTTTGGAGACATTACACAGGCCTGAATTTATCCAAGATAGTTTTAGAGGCCGTGGATTTATTAACAAAAATTTTGAGGCCATGACACAGGCGTGGATTTATTAAAAAAATATTTTTTTGAGGCCATTATACGTGGATTTTTTAAAAAATATTTTTTGAGGCCATTATACGGGCGTGGATTTATTAAAAAATATTTTTTGAGGCCATTATACAGGCGTGGATTTATTAAAAAATATTTTTTGAGGCCATTATATAGGCGTGGATTTATTAAAAAAAAATATTTTTTTGAAGCCATTATACGTGGATTTTTTAAAAAATATTTTTGAGGCCATTATACAGGCGTGGATTTATTAAAAAATATTTTTGAGGCCATTATACAGGCGTGGATTTATTAAAAAATATTTTTTGATGCCATTATACAGGCGTGGATTTATTAAAAAATATTTTTTGAGGCCATTATACAGGCGTGGATTTATTAAAAAATATTTTTTGAGGCCATTATATAGGCGTGGATTTATTAAAAAAATATTTTTTTGAGGCCATTATACAGGCGTGGATTTATTAAAAAATATTTTTTGAGGCCATTATACAGGCGTGGATTTATTCAAAAATATTTTTTGAGGCCATTATACAGGCGTGGATTTATTAAAAAATATTTTTTGAGGCCATTATACAGGCGTGGATTTATTAAATAATATTTTTTGAGGCCATTATACAGGCGTGGATTTATTAAAAAATATTTTTTGAGGCCATTATACAGGCGTGGATTTATTAAAAAATATTTTTTGAGGCCATTATACAGGCGTGGATTTATTAAAAAATATTTTTTGAGGCCATTATACAGGCGTGGATTTATTAAAAAATATTTTTTGAGGCCATTATACAGGCGTGGATTTATTAAAAAATATTTTTTGAGGCCATTATACAGGCGTGGATTTATTAAAAAATATTTTTTGAGGCCATTATACAGGCGTGGATTTATTAAAAAATATTTTTTGAGGCCATTATACAGGCGTGGATTTATTAAAAAATATTTTTTGAGGCCATTATACAGGCGTGGATTTATTAAAAAATATTTTTTGAGGCCATTATACAGGCGTGGATTTATTAAAAAATATTTTTTGAGGCCATTATACAGGCGTGGATTTATTAAAAAATATTTTTTGAGGCCATTATACAGGCGTGGATTTATTAAAAAATATTTTTTGAGGCCATTATACAGGCGTGGATTTATTAAAAAATATTTTTTGAGGCCATTATACAGGCGTGGATTTATTAAAAAATATTTTTTGAGGCCATTACACAGGCGTGGATTTATTAAAAAATATTTTTTGAGGCCATTATACAGGCGTGGATTTATTAAAAAATATTTTTTGAGGCCATTATACAGGCGTGGATTTATTAAAAAATATTTTTTGAGGCCATTATACAGGCGTGGATTTATTAAAAAATATTTTTTGAGGCTGATGAAAACACTTTGTGTTATGCTGTTTAACAGAGTTTATTGATTATGTGTAAGAATAATTATGATGAACAATGCGACTTTACTTCAGGAGTTCAACTTAGAGACTACGACAAAATATTTACATTTATTTACAACTTAGAATATGTTCTAACCTAACGTCATACATGTTGTACAAGAGTTGCCATTAACACATTTCAATACTCCTCCTCAACATGGATGACATTTTACATAAAATAAAACTCATTTCAAATTCAATTGCTCAATAAAATTATAATGCTTCACCTTCGGCAGATTCTTCGTCATCACATCCGCTATCATATCAGCTGTTGGACAATACACCAGTTCAATCTCTTTGCTCTGCACCATATCTCGTATATGATGAAACCGTATGTCTATATGCTTAGTTCTCTTATGATACACCGGATTCTCTGCTAACTTCTTGGCACCTTGGTTGTCAATACGAAGAATTACCGTACCCATTTTCAAAGCATCAATTTCTTTGAGTAACCGCTTTAAATAAATTGCTTCTTTAGCCGCTTCAGATGCTGCCACATATTCAGCCTCGGTACTGCTGAGGGCCACTGATGATTGTTTTCTTGACTGCCAAGTCACTGGGCATCCATAAAGCGTGAATACATAACCCGTATATGACTTCCTATCCACGGAGTCACCTCCCCAATCAGCATCAACAAAACCTTCCAGCGATGTTCCATTAACTTCATAATGCAATTTCTTTTCGACTGTCCCAGACAAATACCTCAATATATGTTTAAGTTTTGTCATATGCTCTCTATGAGGATCAGCATTTCGCTGCGCCAATTTGGTTACCGAATGTAAAATATCAGGTCTCGTACAAATTGCCAAATATATCAACGTACCAACTAACGACTGATATTGCTGTGGGTCTACCTTTTCACAATTACCCTCACATTCGATTTGGTAACCTGCTTCTAATGGAACCGAAACTGACTTACAATTCTCCATGCCGTACTGCTTCAGCATATCTCTTATATACTGCGCCTGACTCAACTTGATGTTACCTGTTTCGCCTTCACGCTCAATTTCCATCCCCAGAAAATGTCGAAGTTCACCTTTATCGCTCACATCAAATTGCTCTCCAATTTGTGCCTTTAACTTCGTTATGATGGATTTATCGGTACATCCAATAATAATGTCGTCGACATAGACCGCAACCAAAATCAGCT
>NW_026887399.1:0-8606 GCF_032173495.1 Musca vetustissima
GATTTTCATTGTAAGTCTCAGTGACAGTGGGGACTCTGTGTAGAAAACGTCATATTGCGCAAAAACTAAATGGACGCAGTATGGAGGAGTGGAGACTCTGTGTAGAAAACGTCATATTGCGCAAAAACTAAAATGGATGCAGTATGGAGAACCACATCAAGTGAAAGGTCTTGAAACCTTTTTTTAGAATATATACACCTTATGCCGAAAAACAAACTTTCTCCTAACGGATTTTCTCGTTTTTCGTTGCAAGTCTCAGTGACAGTGGGGACTCTGTGTAAAAAACGCCATATTGCGCAAAAACTAAAATGGACGCAGTATGGAGACCCACATCAATTGTAAGGTCTCGAAATGTAGTTTCAGAATATATACACCTTGTGCCGAAAAACAAACTTTCGCCTAACCGATTTTCTCGATTTTCATTGCAAATCTCAGTGACAGTGGGGACTCTGTGTAGAAAACGTCATATTGCGCAAAAACTAAAATGGACGCAGTATGGAGAACCACATCAATTAAAAGGTCTCGAAGTGTACTTTCAGAATATATGCACCTTATGCCGAAAAACAAACTTTCGCCTAACGGATTTTCTCCATTTTCATTGCAAGTCTCAGTGACAGTGGGGACTCTGTGTAGAAAACGTCATATTGCGCAAAAACTAAATGGACGCAGTATGGAGGAGTGGAGACTCTGTGTAGAAAACGTCATATTGCGCAAAAACTAAAATGGACGCAGTATGGAGAACCACATCAAGTGAAAGGTCTTGAAACCTTTTTTTAGAATATATACACCTTATGCCGAAAAACAAACTTTCGCCTAACGGATTTTCTCGATTTTCATTGCAAGTCTCAGTGACAGTGGGGACTCTGTGTAGAAAACGTCATATTGCGCAAAAACTAAAATGGACGCAGTATGGAGACCCACATCAATTGAAAGGTCTCGAAATGTAGTTTCAGAATATATACACCTTGTGCCGAAAAACAAACTTTCGCCTAACCGATTTTCTCGATTTTCATTGCAAATCTCAGTGACAGTGGGGACTCTGTGTAGAAAACGTCATATTGCGCAAAAACTAAAATGGACGCAGTATGGAGAACCACATCAAGTGAAAGGTCTTGAAACCTTTTTTTAGAATATATACACCTTATGCCGAAAAACAAACTTTCGCCTAACGGATTTTCTCGTTTTTCATTGCAAGTCTCAGTGACAGTGGGGACTCTGTGTAAAAAACGCCATATTGCGCAAAAACTAAAATGGACGCAGTATGGAGACCCACATCAAGTGAAAGGTCTCGAAATGTACTTTCAGAATATATACACCTTATGCCGAAAAACAAACTTTCGCCTAACGGATTTTCTCGATTTTCATTGCAAGTCTCAGTGACAGTGGGGACTCTGTGTAGAAAACGTCATATTGCGCAAAAACTAAAATGGACGCAGTATGGAGAACCACATCAAGTGAAAGGTCTTGAAACCTTTTTTTAGAATATATACACCTTATGCCGAAAAACAAACTTTCGCCTAACGGATTTTCTCGTTTTTCATTGCAAGTCTCAGTGACAGTGGGGACTCTGTGTAAAAAACGCCATATTGCGCAAAAACTAAAATGGACGCAGTATGGAGACCCACATCAGTTGAAAGGCCTCGAAATGTACTTTCAGAATATATACACCTTATGCCGAAAAACAAACTTTCGCCTAACGGATTTTCTCGATTTTCATTGCAAATCTCAGTGACAGTGGGGACTCTGTGTAGAAAACGTCATATTGCGCAAAAACTAAAATGGACGCAGTATGGAGAACCACATCAAGTGAAAGGTCTTGAAACCTTTTTTTAGAATATATACACCTTATGCCGAAAAACAAACTTTCGCCTAACGGATTTTCTCGTTTTTCATTGCAAGTCTCAGTGACAGTGGGGACTCTGTGTAAAAAACGCCATATTGCGCAAAAACTAAAATGGACGCAGTATGGAGACCCACATCAAGTGAAAGGTCTCGAAATGTACTTTCAGAATATATACACCTTATGCCGAAAAACAAACTTTCGCCTAACGGATTTTCTCGATTTTCATTGCAAGTCTCAGTGACAGTGGGGACTCTGTGTAGAAAACGTCATATTGCGCAAAAGTAAAATGGACGCAGTATGGAGACCCACATCAATTGAAAGGTCTCGAAACGTATTTTCAGAATATATACACCTTATGCCGAAAAACAAACTTTCGCCTAACGGATTTTCTCGTTTTTCATTGCAAGTCTCAGTGACAGTGGGGACTCTGTGTAAAAAACGTCATATTGCGCAAAAACTAAAATGGACGCAGTATGGAGACCCACATCAATTGAACCACATCAGTGAAAGGTCTCGAAATGTACTTTCAGAATATATACACCTTGTGCCGAAAAACAAACTTTCGCCTAACGGATTTTCTCGATTTTCATTGCAAGTCTCAGTGACAGTGGGGACTCTGTGTAGAAAACGTCATATTGCGCAAAAACTAAAATGGACGCAGTATGGAGAACCACATCAAGTGAAAGGTCTTGAAACCTTTTTTTAGAATATATACACCTTATGCCGAAAAACAAACTTTCGCCTAACGGATTTTCTCGTTTTTCATTGCAAGTCTCAGTGACAGTGGGGACTCTGTGTAAAAAACGCCATATTGCGCAAAAACTAAAATGGACGCAGTATGGAGACCCACATCAAGTGAAAGGTCTCGAAATGTACTTTCAGAATATATACACCTTATGCCGAAAAACAAACTTTCGCCTAACGGATTTTCTCGATTTTCATTGCAAGTCTCAGTGACAGTGGGGACTCTGTGTAGAAAACGCCATATTGCGCAAAAACTAAAATGGACGCAGTATGGAGACCCACATCAAGTGAAAGGTCTTGAAACCTTTTTTTAGAATATATACACCTTATGCCGAAAAACAAACTTTCGCCTAACGGATTTTCTCGTTTTTCATTGCAAGTCTCAGTGACAGTGGGGACTCTGTGTAAAAAACGCCATATTGCGCAAAAACTAAAATGGACGCAGTATGGAGACCCACATCAATTGAAAGGTCTCGAAGTGTACTTTCAGAATATATACACCTTGTGCCGAAAAACAAACTTTCGCCTAACGGATTTTCTCGATTTTCATTGTAAGTCTCAGTGACAGTGGGGACTCTGTGTAGAAAACGTCATATTGCGCAAAAACTAAATGTACGCAGTATGGAGGAGTGGAGACTCTGTGTAGAAAACGTCATATTGCGCAAAAACTAAAATGGACGCAGTATGGAGAACCACATCAAGTGAAAGGTCTTGAAACCTTTTTTTAGAATATATACACCTTATGCCGAAAAATAAACTATGGAGACCCACATCAGGTGAAAGGTCTCGAAATGTACTTTCAGAATATATGCACCTTATGCCGAAAAACAAACTTTCGCCTAACGGATTTTCTCGATTTTCATTGCAAGTCTCAGTGACAGTGGGGACTCTGTGTAGAAAACGTCATATTGCGCAAAAACTAAAATGGACGCATTATGGAGACCCACATCAATTGAAAGGTCTCGAAATGTGCTTTCAGAATATATACACCTTGTGCCGAAAAACAAACTTTCGCCTAACCGATTTTCTCGATTTTCATTGCAAATCTCATTGACAGTGGGGACTCTGTGTAGAAAACGTAATATTGCGCAAAAACTAAAATGGACGCAGTATGGAGACCCACATCAAGTGAAAGGTCTCGAAATGTACTTTCAGAATATATACACCTTATGCCGAAATACAAACTTTCGCCTAACGGATTTTCTCGTTTTTCATTGCAAGTCTCAGTGACAGTGGGGACTCTGTGTAAAAAACGCCATATTGCGCAAAAACTAAAATGGACGCAGTATGGAGACCCACATCAAGTGAAAGGTCTTGAAACCTTTTTTTAGAATATATACACCTTATGCCGAAAAACAAACTTTCGCCTAACGGATTTTCTCGATTTTCATTGCAAGTCTCAGTGACAGTGGGGACTCTGTGTAGAAAACGTCATATTGCGCAAAAACTAAAATGGACGCAGTATGGAAAACCACATCAAGTGAAAGGTCTCGAAATGTACTTTCAGAATATATGCACCTTATGCCGAAAAACAAACTTTCGCCTAACGGATTTTCTCGATTTTCATTGCAAGTCTCAGTGACAGTGGGGACTCTGTGTAGAAAACGTCATATTGCGCAAAAACTAAAATGGACGCAGTATGGAGACCCACATCAATTGAAAGGTCTCGAAATGTGCTTTCAGAATATATACACCTTGTGCCGAAAAACAAACTTTCGCCTAACCGATTTTCTCGATTTTCATTGCAAATCTCAGTGACAGTGGGGACTCTGTGTAGAAAACGTCATATTGCGCAAAAACTAAAATGGACGCAGTATGGAGACCCACATCAAGTGAAAGGTCTCGAAATGTACTTTCAGAATATATACACCTTATGCCGAAAAACAAACTTTCGCCTAACGGATTTTCTCGTTTTTCATTGCAAGTCTCAGTGACAGTGGGGACTCTGTGTAAAAAACGCCATATTGCGCAAAAACTAAAATGGACGCAGTATGGAGACCCACATCAGGTGAAAGGTCTCGAAATGTACTTTCAGAATATATGCACCTTATGCCGAAAAACAAACTTTCGCCTAACGGATTTTCTCGATTTTCATTGCAAGTCTCAGTGACAGTGGGGACTCTGTGTAGAAAACGTCATATTGCGCAAAAACTAAAATGGACGCATTATGGAGACCCACATCAATTGAAAGGTCTCGAAATGTACTTTCAGAATATATACATCTTATGCCGAAAAACAAACTTTCGCCTAACGGATTTTCTCGATTTTCATTCCAAGTCCCAGTGACAGTGGGGACTCTGTGTAGAAAACGTCATATTGCGCAAAAACTAAAATGGACGCAGTATGGAGACCCACATCAATTGAAAGGTCTCGAAATGTGCTTTCAGAATATATACACCTTGTGCCGAAAAACAAACTTTCGCCTAACGGATTTTCTCGATTTTCATTGCAAGTCTCAGTGACAGTGGGGACTCTGTGTAGAAAACGTAATATTGCGCAAAAACTAAAATGGACGCAGTATGGAGACCCACATCAAGTGAAAGGTCTCGAAATGTACTTTCAGAATATATACACCTTATGCCGAAAAACAAACTTTCGCCTAACGGATTTTCTCGATTTTCATTGCAAGTCTCAGTGACAGTGGGGACTCTGTGTAAAAAACGCCATATTGCGCAAAAACTAAAATGGACGCAGTATGGAGACCCACATCAAGTGAAAGGTCTTGAAACCTTTTTTTAGAATATATACACCTTATGCCGAAAAACAAACTTTCGCCTAACGGATTTTCTCGATTTTCATTGCAAGTCTCAGTGACAGTGGGACTCTGTGTAGAAAACGCCATATTGCGCAAAAACTAAAATGGACGCAGTATGGAGACCCACATCAAGTGAAAGGTCTCGAAATGTACTTTCAGAATATATGCACCTTATGCCGAAAAACAAACTTTCGCCTAACGGATTTTCTCGATTTTCATTGCAAGTCTCAGTGACAGTGGGGACTCTGTGTAGAAAACGTCATATTGCGCAAAAACTAAAATGGACGCAGTATGGAGACCCACATCAATTGAAAGGTCTCGAAATGTGCTTTCAGAATATATACACCTTGTGCCGAAAAACAAACTTTCGCCTAACGGATTTTCTCGATTTTCATTGCAAATCTCAGTGACAGTGGGGACTCTGTGTAGAAAACGTCATATTGCGCAAAAACTAAAATGGACGCAGTATGGAGACCCACATCAAGTGAAAGGTCTCGAAATGTACTTTATATATACACCTTATGCCGAAAAACAAACTTTCGCCTAACGGATTTTCTCGTTTTTCATTGCAAGTCTCAGTGACAGTGGGGACTCTGTGTAAAAAACGCCATATTGCGCAAAAACTAAAATGGACGCAGTATGGAGACCCACATCAGGTGAAAGGTCTCGAAATGTACTTTCAGAATATATGCACCTTATGCCGAAAAACAAACTTTCGCCTAACGGATTTTCTCGATTTTCATTGCAAGTCTCAGTGACAGTGGGGACTCTGTGTAGAAAACGTCATATTGCGCAAAAACTAAAATGGACGCATTATGGAGACCCACATCAATTGAAAGGTCTCGAAATGTACTTTCAGAATATATACATCTTATGCCGAAAAACAAACTTTCGCCTAACGGATTTTCTCGATTTTCATTCCAAGTCCCAGTGACAGTGGAGACTCTGTGTAGAAAACGTAATATTGCGCAAAAACTAAAATGGACGCAGTATGGAGACCCACATCAATTGAAAGGTCTCGGAGTGTACTTTCAGAATATATACACCTTGTGCCGAAAAACAAACTTTCGCCTAACGGATTTTCTCGATTTTCATTGCAAGTCCCAGTGACAGTGGGGACTCTGTGTAGAAAACGTCATATTGCGCAAAAACTAAAATGGACGCAGTATGGAGAACCACATCAAGTGAAAGGTCTTGAAACCTTTTTTTAGAATATATACACCTTATGCCGAAAAACAAACTTTCGCCTAACGGATTTTCTCGTTTTTCATTGCAAGTCTCAGTGACAGTGGGGACTCTGTGTAAAAAACGCCATATTGCGCAAAAACTAAAATGGACGCAGTATGGAGACCCACATCAGGTGAAAGGTCTCGAAATGTACTTTCAGAATATATGCACCTTATGCCGAAAAACAAACTTTCGCCTAACGGATTTTCTCGATTTTCATTGCAAGTCTCAGTGACAGTGGGGACTCTGTGTAGAAAACGTCATATTGCGCAAAAACTAAAATGGACGCAGTATGGAGAACCACATCAAGTGAAAGGTCTTGAAACCTTTTTTTAGAATATATACACCTTATGCCGAAAAACAAACTTTCGCCTAACGGATTTTCTCGTTTTTCGTTGCAAGTCTCAGTGACAGTGGGGACTCTGTGTAAAAAAACGCCATATTGCGCAAAAACTAAATGGACGCAGTATGGAGACCACATCAATTGAAAGGTCTCGAAGTGTGCTTTCAGAATATATACACCTTGTGCCGAAAACCAAACTTTCGCCTAACGGATTTTCTCGATTTTCATTGTAAGTCTCAGTGACAGTGGGGACTCTGTGTAGAAAACGTCATATTGCGCAAAAACTAAATGGACGCAGTATGGAGGAGTGGAGACTCTGTGTAGAAAACGTCATATTGCGCAAAAACTAAAATGGACGCAGTATGGAGAACCACATCAAGTGAAAGGTCTTGAAACCTTTTTTTAGAATATATACACCTTATGCCGAAAAATAAACTATGGAGACCCACATCAGGTGAAAGGTCTCGAAATGTACTTTCAGAATATATGCACCTTATGCCGAAAAACTAACTTTCGCCTAACGGATTTTCTCGATTTTCATTGCAGTGACAGTGGGGACGCTGTGTAGAAAAACGTCATATTGCGCAAAAACTAAAATGGACGCAGTATGGAGACCCACATCAATTGAAAGGTCTCGAAATGTGCTTTCAGAATATATACACCTTGTGCCGAAAAACAAACTTTCGCCTAACGGATTTTCTCGATTTTCATTGCAAATCTCAGTGACAGTGGGGACTCTGTGTAGAAAACGTCATATTGCGCAAAAACTAAAATGGACGCAGTATGGAGACCCACATCAAGTGAAAGGTCTCGAAATGTACTTTCAGAATATATACACCGATATAAACACTTTCGCCTAACGGATTTTCTCGTTTTTCATTGCAAGTCTCAGTGACAGTGGGGACTCTGTGTAAAAAACGCCATATTGCGCAAAAAACACCTTATGCCGAAAAACAAACTTTCGCCTAACGGATTTTCTCGTTCTGTGTAGAAAACGTCATATTGCGCAAAAACTAAATGTACGCAGTATGGAGGAGTGGAGACTCTGTGTAGAAAACGTCATATTGCGCAAAAACTAAAATGGACGCAGTATGGAGAACCACAAGTGAAAGGTCTTGAAACCTTTTTTTAGAATATATACACCTTATGCCGAAAAACAAACTATGGAGACCCACATCAGGTGAAAGGTCTCGAAATGTACTTTCAGAATATATGCACCTTATGCCGAAAAACTAACTTTCGCCTAACGGATTTTCTCGATTTTCATTGCAAGTCTCAGTGACAGTGGGGACTCTGTGTAGAAAACGTCATATTGCGCAAAAACTAAAATGGACGCATTATGGAGACCCACATCAATTGAAAGGTCTCGAAATGTGCTTTCAGAATATATACACCTTGTGCCGAAAAACAAACTTTCGCCTAACGGATTTTCTCTGAGACTCTGTGTAGAAAACGTAATATTGCGCAAAAACTAAAATGGACGCAGTATGGAGACCCACATCAAGTGAAAGGTCTCGAAATGTACTTTCAGAATATATACACCATGTATATATACACTTTCGACTAACGGATTTTCTCGTTTTTCATTGCAAGTCTCAGTGACAGTGGGGACTCTGTGTAAAAAACGCCATATTGCGCAAAAACTAAAATGGACGCAGTATGGAGACCCATATCAGGTGAAAGGTCTCGAAATG
>NW_026887400.1:0-86842 GCF_032173495.1 Musca vetustissima
GAATCCAAGAGCTCCTCATTCAAATTATATGAAAAAAGGAAATTTCTACTAATACATAATTTTCAAATTCTTCAGTCTCTATAACATACGTAATATCACACACAACCACACCCTATATCAGGCATCGACATTTCAAATTACGTAAATACTCAAAGCATAACTTAATCATTTTTGTTCATCCAGCCACATTTCGTCCAAGAGAAGATCATCGAGGCCTCGGCGTTCGTCAACGAAGGACTGAATATAGTGGTAAGTCATATACAGAATCCTATTCTCCATTTTTTGGGAGACATACATGCTTTCAGAGGTAAATTACATAATTTGAAATTCTTGAATCTTAAGAATAACTTTATTGGTAAAAAGTTGCTAATGTGATATTTCGTATAGCGCTCATACTGTTAATTATTCAATTATTTTTAATATATATTTTAGTGTGATATACACGTGAATAATTTTTTTTTTGAGATATCGTCAGTCAAATATTATTTAACAATTCAAACTTATACTGCTTAAATTATGAATTCAAAACCTTAAGCGACTTTTTTATATCATAAAATATTTTCTCATAAAACCTCCACTGTATAATCATTCTGTACTTGAAACGAGCTTAATGTTTGCTAATTATCATTAACTGTCATCCAACTTATCATTATCTAAATTACATGTCTATGTGCGTATATGCTAGAACATAATTATAGTGACAACGAACACGTTGTATCGAACATGTATGATTGTACTTAAATAAAGTTGAATTGTAAATGGCAATGAAATTTATATTAGGCCTTAGTATGCTAAATAAATGAAATGATTTAAGATGAATCATTAAAAAGTTGTTATTTTATGGCTAGGATGTAGGAGTAGAAGGGTATTCGTTTTAAAGAAGGGGTCTTATTCAAAAACTATGGGCCAATAAGACCAAGGTTGGGAAGGGTCAAGAGGCCACCGATTCAGACCATCAAGAATCGTTATATATATATTTTTTTACGATAAACAACTTAAATTTATTTTCACTGGTAGGGGTTACTAGTTCCATTCCACAATATGTGTGTTATTTTCAGATATTAGTTTCAGTTATGGGAGTCTATATACAAATTCTTTGTTTATGTTGAGAATAGGTGCTAGGACTTCAAGGGGACACGAACCCCCCCCAACCGACTTAAGCTAGCAAATAATGGCTCCCAGTCCTCTTGTTATCCAGCGAACAGGTAGTTTTATTTTTTGTTGTTATTTCCCTACTTCTCATACAAGGCGGTAACTATTTTTCTTCCAGTTTACCAAGTTGTACATTACAATCGGCCCATAGATCTTTCGGAGAATTTTTCTCTCAAACACTCCAAGAGCTACCTCATCTGCTTGCGCAAGTACCCATGCTTCAGATCCATATAACAGCACGGGTAGTATCAGCGTCTTCTAGAGTGTGAGTTTGGTCTGGCGGGAGGTGGCTTTGCTTTTGAGTTGTTTGCTCACACCATAGTAGCATCTGTTGGCCATCACTATCCTTCTCCGAATTTCAAAACTGATGTCATTCGTTTTGTTTATGGCGGTACCAAGGTATATAAAATCTTTGACTACCTCGAAGCAGTAGTTCTCAAGTTCCACAGTTGGTTCGAGCCAACTGGACGTCTTGCGCGTTGATACCATCAGCTTGGTCTTCCCGCCGGGAGCTAGATGATCATGATCATACATGCGATCTGTACTTTGTTTACAATTTCACATCTAAAGACATGCATAAATCGACTCAGAAAATGATTCTATGCATATTCTCAAAAGGAACCATGTGTCTCGTTTCCTTTTGCCTGTTACAAACATATGCACAAAGACATAATACCCTGTACCACAGTGTGGTGAAGGGTATAAAAATGTAAATATTTCATTAATATCACAACTAATTTCCTATTTCGCTATATTTTACCATTATTTGCGCTTATTTCTCCTTAAAGAACTACGATTTGCGAATCTGTTCATGAAATGTGCGCACGTTGAACCGAAAACGCACAGTTTTCGCTTTGGCGAATGCACTCAATAAGTACAAATCTGATATTATTCCCTTAGAGGAAATGCTATGGAAATGGACAGGACAGATGATTACGTACTATATTATAACTACCATGAAAAGAGACAGCATACGACCGCAGCCCTAGCCATGACATCAAAATTCTGCTAGAAATATTTTAATGCAATAATCGGAAATCGGATTTTGGCACCACCGCCGGAAAATTCAGTCACCATGATTGACTTCATGGCAGCAAAAAACATTGGTAGTTAGCATCACCAGATTCAAGCATCTTGGCTTTTTCCCGATCAAACAACGATAAATCAAATTGATCATGTTGTAATAGACGGTAGACATGTATCCAGTGTTTTAAACGTTCGATCGATCCGAGGAGCCAATGTCGGTTCGGAACATTACCTTGTAGAGAAAAATAGAGAAGAGAAACATATTTTCAACAAAGAAGAAATAACAAGAAACCCGTGAGCAACGCGAGATGTCAGAATGAAGTCCGGAAATTTTACCAACGTGTAAAACACCAAACCAAGGCCTTGCTGCAGATACTTCCTCCAGTAGAGAAGAAGAAGGAAACCTGGTGACAGATACAAATTGTGTGTTGGATCTGGAAGGAGTGTATCGCAAAGCTTCTGATATCAAATAGTGGCATTGAAGAAGATTCCCCAGAACCCATAAGATCTGACGGACCCATAAGATCAAGCCGATTTGAGGTCAGAATAGCAATCAATCGGCTGAAGAATAATAAAGCAGCGGTTGTCGATGTGTTACCAGCCGAACTATTCATGACCTGTGGGCAGATGCTGATCAGGTGCATGCACCAGCAGATTAGTACAATTTGCATTTAGCATCCTGTGCATCTCGTGCATCATTAATAAGACAATGCGATGTATTCCAATTATAGAGGAACGGACAACTGAAGCCAATGGTCAGTGACATTTTCATATGGACCCTACCGAACGAGGTTTCGTGTGGCCGCTGGAAAAGGTCATACGAGATTCAAAGGCGAACGGAAATGACACTCTGTACACCAAACAGCATATGTTATTCGCCTTCGCTGATGACTTAGACATAATGGGTCGAACAGTGCAAGCGGTAACGAATTGAGCAGCAGTCTGCTAAATTGGGACTGGCAGTAAATGGCGAGAAGACCAAGCTGATGCCATCAACGCGCAAGACGTCCAGAAAACTCGGACCAAATGTGGAACTTGAATATTCCAGATTTGAGGTCAACGATTTTATATACCTTGGTACCGCCATAAATAAAACTAATGACATCAGTTTTGAAATTCGGATAAGGATAGTGTTGGGCAACTTATTCTACTATGGTCTGAGAAATTAAGCAACAACGCCACCTCTCGAGAGGCCAAACTTAAACTCCACAAGACGCTGATTGTATGGAAATATTGATGGTGTATGGAAACATTCGCAGCAAAGTCACAACATGTCCAGGAGATCTTGTATCTACAATATTTCCTATAAATGCCAAACTATAAAAATGTGATGGAAACGAGTGAATACGAGGATCGAGGAAAAGATACCAATTAAACTGGTCAATTTAGGGGTACTTTTCCGTTCTCTGGAAAATCAGTGACTGTCACAGATTACTTTCTTCATTCTGCGCTCCCCAACGAATAATAACCAGATAATAACCAGTTTTTCGCTATCCACATTTTAGGGACTCATCAGGTAGTTATGCCTTGGCAAATTGCAATTTAAAACCAGTGAGCGGAGCAGTATAGTCGGACGGGGCCGACCATACGATACCCTACACAACTACCACGGAACTCAAATTTTCTGCGGATGTTTATTCCGAGCCTGGGCAATATTTCGTGATATTTGCACACTCTTTCCCGATTTGAGGTCAACAGCACCTCTTCCATACACTGACATATTTTCCGAATATTTCTAATATTCAGTACAACCCTTGTAATTACTTGTCCAAATTGCCTTCACCGTGGGTTGTGTAGTGATTTTCGAAAAATACCAAAAAATTTAAGTTTACGGTAAACTTCATCCCAAAATTATTATTTGATCATCACCGAAAATTATAGGCGCTGTCCTTGACCATAACTGGAAATAGTGTGGAAATGGGTTACTAAATAATATACGAATACGGAGATACCTGTAAATATTTAGGTGTAACTCCCACATCCGAGCACATACAACAATATAATTGGTATTAGTTTAAGGGAACCCCCCCCCCATTCCCGATTTTTTATTTTTAAGATTTTAAATGGGCTGGTAAATGAATACCAATGCTTGTTAAGGTTTGCAACTTTGCACATATATATTTGAAGATTTAAAATAGAAGAAAAATAATTTATAAAAAATTTTTGTTGTTGTTTTGTTGTTGTTTTTTGTGATCAAAGAAAAGTCCTTATTTTTGATGGCGGGCATGATAACTCCTCACTGGAACATCGGAATCCGAAAATTCCAACGGTGTTGGAAAGAGTACATGTCTGGCTCTCGTATGAACTAGGATTATTGACCTCGCTCTAAAATTAACAAAATGGCGGACCTTTGAAAAAATATTTTTGGAAAATCGCCGATTTTTTACCAAAAACCAAGCTAAAAAATAAGGCAGATCTTCACCGATTGGCTTTATCCTAGTTCATACGATAGCTATACACTCACAGAGAAACGTGTAAAAATTTGAAATCGATTGGGTTATTAGTTTTTGAGTTATCGTGCCCGCCATTTGCAAAAAAATGTTTAGAGAAAAACGCGTTTAAAGTTTGAGAAGCCCTTTAGCCGTCACTTGATGCTGACACAATAAATCGGCTATATCTTCAAGAGTTCTTGAGATTTTAACTTGAAATTTTGCAGGGACATTCTTGAATTAGTGTAGATTGGAATTAAGTCAACAACAATTTTGACCTCGAGAATGGGGGGGGTCCCCTTAAAGGACAACCACTCCTCTTGGATATAATATCAACTTCAGGGGTAAATATATACACTATAGAATACAAATTTTGTAATGTTGTCACACAAAAGTCAGGGTACATTTGACCCGCTAAATATTGACCGATCTTTATCAAAACCGGCATGCTTATTCTTTGGCCCGATCCCCTTCTCCATGCAAAATTTCACTATGTTCGGGCCATTATTGCGGCCTCTGGAGCGACCAGAAAATCATACAAAAATAAAGTTTTTGGTCCATTTCATCCCCTAAATATTAACCGATCTTTCCCAAAAACAATAGGGGTCTTCATTGGCCAGAACCCATCCTACATGCAAAATTTCGTGAAGATTGGTACATAACTGTGGCCTGTATCGTGTTTACAAATTATAATGGACAGACGGACGGACACACATGCCTAGATCGACTCAGCTAGTCGAAATATGACGATCGGTATACTTAAAGGTGGGTCTAGAACCAATTTTTCGCGGGGTTACAAACTTATGGGGCTGCACAAAGCTATAATACCCTGACAACATAGTTGTGTAGGGTATAAAAAATATTTATTTCAATTTTTTTCATCCAATTTATTAAAACTCACAATTTTATATTTGATATATTTGTTTTAATTTATTTCCGTTTTTTTTTCAATATTATTTTCAATTTTTATAGCATTTTCAAGTTTTTCTGTAATATTTATATTGTACACATCTTATGTAATAAATTTAATTTACAATTATATTATTATTAGTGATAATAGGACACAGTACGAGCAGAAGGATAATCAACATACAGACATACTGTGTCAATAAATACAAACATACATACATAAATACAAATTAATAGGAAACATTGCTGTTTTGTGGGAAAAGTCTTAAGAAAAAATATACATTTAACATATATTAAATGTTTTCATGTCGGGGTTTTTTATTTACTAAATGTTTTTCAAAAATAGCATGAGGAAAATATTGAAATTTATTTAAAAATAAGATTACAAAATTATATATATAATATAATAAAGCAAGTCGTAATATTTTAACTAAATACAAAATAATTTTATTTTTTTGAAATTTGTCTGTAAGGGCGATGATCATTTGAAAGAGTTTTTAAGTCAGTTTTTTTCACCTTCGAGTCGAGCCTAATGATCGAAGTTTTGCAATAGGAAACATTTCCTTTTCATCGATTTAAAGAGAAAAACTGGCCTAAAAAAACAATTTATTTTTTTTTCTTTTTTCAATTTTGCCCCGCAAATAGAAAATATTTGTAGTTTTTTTGATTTGAATTTTACAGAAACATTTTAGGGAATGTTTTGGAAAACATCCTCTAATTTATTTTTTTGCATTGAAATATTTGTGAAATATGAGGAAAAATTAAAAAAAAAATAAATGCTGAGTTTCCATTTAAAATTTGTAAATAATTATTTTAAAAATAATTCAAATAAATGCAATTACAAGATTTCAGTGTCTAACTCCCGTTGCATAGTAAAGGTAATTGTATTCTCTATTCCAAAAAGTTTTATAACAACAATGGTACGAAAAGCTTCAGCCATTCATGGCCTATATTATATGCCAGACTGGAATTTGTTTCTCCACCATTATTAGTCATGGTCAAAATGTGGCAACAACAAATATGAACAAAAAAGAGACAACAAATATTGTCCCATATCCAATATTGTGGATGAAAATCTACACACCTGACCATGTGAAGCACACACCCGCACACAAGCATACTGTGTACATACATAAGTCAATTGTTGTTTTTATTTAATATTCTCATTTGTAGTTTTGTTGTAATGAAATTAGCTATTACCTGTTTTGTAACCAATTTACAAACAGCCATGTTATTTGGACATGTATTTGGCAAATTAAGTGGGGGTCATGCCCGGAGGAAAAATAAAAATTGATGTGTACCGTGGAATAGACGCATTTTTAAGGGAAAAAATGAATAAACCAAAGTAACAATTTAATTTTTGACTGACTTCTATCAGATTTAATTGGACATACACTAATATCTATAAGGAAGAATGTATCAATGTCATTTTTATCCAGGGAAATTTACTTTCAATTTTACGATAACTAATTTTTTCAAGATTTTTTTTTCGAAATTTTTGGTAGATAAAGATCAAAGATCCTTTGAAATCCCTAGCCCTTTGAAAAATTACTACTGAGAAATATATATATATTTTTAAATTTTCTGAGACTTAAATCTACCAAACCACTGTGCTGGCCTGCCTGTCTGTGCGGTACGGTATGGTACTTCTGTACATATTTAGTTATATTACCACTAAATCGCCCTTGATTATAACCTAAATATCCATAAATTATTCTTAATATCGAGGTAATTTGTTTTTCCATTTACTTGACATTAAAAATAATGACAGCACACTATCAGATTTTGGCCACTGTATGGACTTCTGGTTAATATTGAAAATATTGCCACATTTAACAGGAATCTTGGAAAAGGCGTTACCACTTTTTCCCTCAACAACAAAAAAAAGACATTAACTTTAATCACCCATGCTGTTTTAAACAATACAATTACCTTATAAAACATTGGAAAAAATGGAATTTCAATATTATATGAAAAAAAAAAAACTAAAACACTTAAAGGAATATGTTTTTGTTAACCCTACACTGGGAATGGTTTGTATAATACATAAAGGAACATGTTGCTAAAATTTAACATTACTTGTTGTTGTGGTTGTCGTTTAATGCTTATGATTTTTTCTTTGTTCTCGCATAATAACTCCGTCAATGATAATGTGCCGTAATTTGTCATAAAACAAAAGGCGTTGGATGTGTTTTTGGGGAATTCTTTTCTTAAATGCCAACTATTTTACACTTTACGTTTTTTTCATTTTGTTATCTCTTAATTTTTTGGTTAATTTCTACCTCCAGGCTCTGCCGCTTATAGAACTCACGTATTGTTGAATAGCAACGATTCTATGCTAAACGGATTACTGCGTCTTATGCTAATTGGTGAGGTCTGTTGATGATGATTAGGCGAGGGTGAGGAGGACGATGATGAGGTGTTTTGTAATTTTATTTGGAAATTTGTAGCTCTACCGGGAAATAGGAATGGTTTAACATCACAACCTTCAGTGCCGACGCCAACGCCAACGCCACCACCGTTGGGTAAATGCATTTGCATGTGCATTTGTTGGTGCTGGCTATTGTTGTCATCGTCTCGTGATGTATCCACACCACCACCATTTGACATGGGACTACCGAGGCCATTGGGACTGCCACTGGGTGAATAACTGTTATTGGCCATATCACTGCCACGCGGACTACGAAAATCAAAGTCATCACAATCGTCATCACTTTCAGTGCCGCCCACAACATCGATTTGTATGCTATCATCTTCGAGATCCGAATCGGAAAATGTTCCGTTAGCTTTGTGCTGTGATATGTATTCAGCTTTGAGGGCCTCCAGATCGACGGTAATGCCCTTGGCTTGCAGCTTACGGGCTTGTCGATCAATTGCCTTGGCCAGCTTCTTTCGTCGTCGTGCTCTACAAAGATAGAGAAATTGGGGAAACAGTGGTTAGGCCAAATGTTGTTGAAAGTTAAAATGGGGAAAAACTATTGACAGGGTTTTAAAAAATCGATTTTTTCATTTGTATGTAATATGAACCTATAACTTCTCAAGAATGACTCTTTACAATTTCAAGCGAAAATCTCAACATCTCCTGACTCGTCGAAATCGAAAATTTGTGGGGTCCCCTTAAAGAATATTATATAGGGAAAGGTAACCTCTACAGAAGGAGTTTATATTGAATTTGTTAATTCGTCGGAAACATCTCAAAATATATTAGAGTAAAATTCGATATTGATTTGATCGATATTGATGCCATCCTGCTTTCTGCCTGCCTATAGGCTCTATTTTCGTTATTTTGAAGGTTCTATGCAAAAATCGTTTAATTAAGATGCATGTTTTGTAAGAAAAACTATACGGACCGATTTAATGTATTTCCTTTCAACTTAAATACAATTTTTAGTTCGATTTTTTGGAAAAATATACATAGATCTCATATAAATATCCTGCAAAATTACCCAGCGAATGTTTTCCAAACGTTATGTCTATAATTGTTTAATATTCGTCTACATATCCACATCTACATATTCAGAAGATCTTTAATGAGACTTCTTAGAAGCTCTCAATAAGGAGGTGGCATAATTAGGATTTAAATAAATGGTAGACCTATTAAGGATTTTTATTTAGGAAGTAATGACTCACGATCGCTATAAGAACGCAGAGTCCTCTAAAAAAAGAATGCCCCCGTAAGACTATTAAATAAATTGATCAAATATGCTGTCCTCAGTTAGGTAGTTATATATAACATTTGCAACCTCAACGTTATTATTGAAGATCTTCTAAAAAATCATCGATAAAAATCCTTTTTTTCCGAGGTTTTCTCCACAGGGGGAATTGGAAAGTTTTGGTTATTTTTTTAAGTTCTTCTTACCTTTCTTTAGCTTTAAGTTCATTGGGCGGGATGGGTTCACCAGAACATGTCTGAGGCTGGGCATTGTGGGCAGGTCTTCCGGGTCCTTTTTTGGTATGCTCACGTTTTCGAACTTTGGCACGCCGATTCTGGAACCATACCTATCTGAAACAAAGCGTATAATATTAGAAAACCGTGGAGATTTTAGGGAAATTACAAAATTACAAAAATGATAAATAAATCGAGTAAACGCTAAAGATATATACAAACTAGCTGAAAATTGTATGTTGATTAGCATTTGTTAAGCAAAAAGCTGAAGACCTATCTTCCAACAAGTCTATGTACAGAAAAAAATGTTAATGAATATTTTCATAATTCCATACACAATTAATTTTTTTCATAATGTAGTTTACATCATCATGAGAAAGTCGCAATTTGGGAAGATCTCACTTTTCGATCCTGTGACAATTATTCAAAAATATAAGAAAATCGAAAGTCGATCACCAAAAGTCGATTTTCCAATTTTTCCCATGGTCAAAGATCAACTTCGACTTTTAGACTTTTCAATGCCAAAAGTCGATTAATCGATTAGTCGAAAGTCGACTTACGTATCTCTACAAGATACCAGTATTTAATGTTTTATGAATTGCAATCATAAAATGCAGAAATCCCGACATAAGCTATATTTTCAGAACACTATTCATATAATATACGAATTATTTTAAAATGACAAAGAATTTCTGTATCATAGAAAAATACACACTCCAAAGTTTTTTTTTCACTCTCTCTCTCTCTCTCTCTCTCTCTCTCTCTGACAAGAAACCAATATTTAAAGTTTTATGAATTGCATTCATAAAATGCAGAAATCCTGACATCTATATTTTCTGAACCCTATTCATATAATCGAATTACTTTCTGTGTATATATTCAAAGTTATTTATATAATCCCCAAAAAGACATAAAACGCATACAATTTGATCGATCAATAAAAATGAAAATTTAATAAAAAAATAAAAATATTCCCTTCATTTAAAACTAAACTTACCGCAACACGACTCTCCTTCAAATCCAAACGCATGGCCAATGCTTCACGCATAAAAATATCCGGATAATGGCTGGCCGAAAAGGCTCGTTCCAATTCCTCCAGTTGCCATGAATTGAAATTGGTGCGGGAACGGCGGCGTTTGGCGGCACTGCTTTCATCATCGCCGTCGGCAGAAAAACCTGAAAGAGCACACACACACAACAAAAGAAAATATATAAAATTAATAACCATATTTAGTAAGTGATAACAAAACATATACATTTTAATTAGAGTCCGAAAAACTATTATTACTCTACTATCCTACACAGGTCCCCGAAGCAAAAAATATTATCAAAATTCCCATTTCCAAAACTACAAAACGCAATTAATAACCCGAAATAACAACAACACTTCCAAAAAAACATTTCATTAATTTACATATCAAACGTTGTTGTTGGACCCCTTTTTTTGGCATTTCCATCCAAGTGGGAGTGGGCCACTTGTACACATTTATTTTGATTTTAATTACCCCTCTAGCAGGCAGTCACACACACGGACACAGTCACTCGACTCGACAATAAATATTCATAATCATATATTTCAATTATCTACATTAGGGGGGTGTTGGGAAAAATGCAAGCCCATTTGAAGACAATATGTTGGAATGTGTGTGTGTGTGAGTTAGCCACACATGTGTGACCATGGCAAACTACCGTTTTAGTTATTTATATTTGGATAACAATAAACATGGCAACACAACAAACATTTTAATTACCCAACGTTTTGTATACGCACAAAATACCAGGACCAGGTTAACTCCCTACCGACGACAAATTGCCCCAAATCTAGGAATTTCTCATTTGGAAAGCGTATTTAGATGTAGGCTCAAAACAAAATTGTAATAAAGTCTGTGGGCGATTTTTATGTCAAGGGATATATTTATGTGTTTTAAGTTTAATAGAAATAGTGTTAATATTTTTTGAGGAATTGGATAAAAAGATAAGTTTAATCTTTAATAAAAATATATTTGGTTATTTATAAAATAAAAATAACAAAATTTGTATTCCCGATAGCTATTAGAAGCTGACCATAAATATCGTCCTGCCCTTCCGCACCATAACCATTTTAAAAATTTGCCTAAAAATTGCATTTCCATGCAACCAACAAACTGCATTCACAACATCCCTCAACGTCCAGCATTAGGTGAAACATCTAACATATCGTAGTGTTAACTCCCTCCCTGGAGAACAATAATTCTTAGAAGTTGCATACCAAGGGGTGTGTCAAACAGGAAAAAAATAACCATAAACCTTTGCTCATTTGTGTACCAAGCACACAAAAAAATGTTGCACTCATTGTCTGGCATTGCATGTTGCAACGATGGCCAGTAAATGCATTTTTACAATTACACACACAAACACACTCATGCACTCTCACAAATCAAATTGACTAACGGCCTGGACATGCATCATCATCATAAAAATACAACAATTCCTAATATTATGACTGAGCTTTAGTTGCAACATCGAGTGGCAACATAAATGGCAAGGTAAGGGTGTTTGTCCTTTTGGCAGAGGTATTACCTATAATGTAATTCCCTAGCTTTTGAAAAAGGGGTAATTGAAATTTATTATGATTATGTTATAAAATTGCAGCTTGTGGAAGAAGAAGAAAAATGTGTAACATCGTAAAGGGATATGCAGTTGTGATATGCAAAGGGCAGAAACAGAAATTTCATTACGTTTAATATAAAATTTGTGCAATTTTTCCTGCCATTGAATGAATTCACCCATTCCTTTTTAGTGATTGGGAATTTCATTCAAAATTTAAATATCATGTTTTTTATCCTTAACACTTTTGCCAAGAAAAATTAAAAATAATATCAAATTTCTCCTGTAACTAAAGGGATACATAAATTTCTCCTTAGATGACCAAATTGAGAATTTTATTCAATATTTAAATTCCATGTTTTTATACCCTACACAACTATGTTGTCAGGGTATTATAGCTTTGTGCAGCCCCGAAAGTTTGTAACGCCGCGAAATATTGGTCCTAGACCCACCTTTATGTATACCGATCGTCATATCTCGACTAGCTGAGTCGATCTAGACATGTGTGTCCGTCCGTCTGTCCATTATAATTTGAAAACACGATAGAGGCCACATTTATGGACCAATCTTTACGAAATTTTGCATGTAGGATGGGTTCTAGCCAATGAAGACCCCTATTTTTTTTTGATAAAGATCTGTTAATATTTAGGGGATGAAATGGACCAAATACTTATTTTTTGTCGGTTTTTGCGGTTGTTCTAGAGGCCGCAATTATGGCGTAAACTTCGAGAATTTTCACAGGGAGAAGGGGGTCGGGCCAAAGAATAAGCATGCCTGTTTTCATAAAGATCGGGCAATATTTAGCGGGTCAAATGGACTCTGACTTTTGTGAGAAAAATTACAAAATTTGTATTCTATGACGTATATATTTGCCCGTTAAGGACATAGACCCGAAAGTGGATGACTGAAGAGAAGTGGATGACCTTTAAATTGATACCAATTATATTGTCGTATGTACTCGGAAGTGGGAGCTACGCTTAAATATTTACAGGTGCTTACCTACTCAGATATTATTTAGTAACCCATTACCACACTAGAGGACGGAAATATAGCGCTGATCGCTTTGAAATTTTCCATGAGGTTCCAGTTATGGTCAAGGACAACGCCTATAACTTTCTGTGATGATCAGATTATAATTATGGGATGAAATTGACCGAATACCATTTATTTTTGTGTTTTTTCGAGCCGATGCCAATAATACACTGCGTATCATAACTATAGACGCACCCTTAATTCAATTGGTATGTTAGCTGAGAAATAAAATGGACCCATTAAGTTATTGTTCACAATAAAACGATCAAACACACATATTATTCAACAAAAATAATTAATTTATTCTTTATGGTTTCGCCGAATTCTGCACTTTCAAAATTGCTGGTGTTGCATAACTATAGACGCACTTTTACAAAATTAGAAAAATTTATTTTTTAAAACTTAAATAAAATAAAATTACTTTTATAAATAATGGGTAGGACCTCCCTTATTTTGAATAAGTTCAAAAAATTTATCCATCACACTGTCGATCAAAATTATTCGCAAGTCTTCATCGATTGACCGTCATTCATCGAAAATCACTTCTTGGAGGTAAAATACAGTTTGGTATTGGAGGTTTTCGGCATAGACACGCAGTCAAGATTCCACACATGTTCTCATCGGATTCTGGTCGGAAATTTTAATATTTTTCGATTTTAACCATACAGACTTTTATGAACTGGTGCGTTGTCCTGCTGAAAAACGAGTCCTTGATTGTTGCTGCTTTCCCAAAATTGCAATAATTTGTCTTCCAAGGCTTGAACGTACTCCATTGAATTCATTCGACAACATGGAAATGCCAAATAAAAGCTATAAAATGCTCCCAAGTCCATTAAGGAACCACCACCGAAATATCGTATTAAGAAATAACGATATTTAGGTAACCGCCACCTTGGGAGCATTTTATAGCCACGGAATGCTTTATTTGACACTTCCATGTTGTAGGGAATTCAATGGAGTACTCGTCCGAAGACAAATTATTGCAATTTTGGGAATGTAGCAACAATCAAGGACTCGTTTTTTAGCAGGACAACGCACCAGTTCATAAAAGTCGCCATACTCAAGTATGGTTAAAATCGCAGAATCACTGGTTTATCCTTAAAACTTTTGCCATTATTTATAAAAGTTATTTTAAAAGTTTAAAAAAAATAATTTTTCTAATTTTGTAAATGCCAAGTTATGCAACACCAGCAATTTTGAAAGTGCAGAATTCGGCGAAACCATAAAGAATAAATTAATTATTTTTGTTGAATAATATGTGTTTTTGATCGTTTTATTGTGAACAATAACTTAATGGGTCCATTTTATTTCTCAACTAACATACCAATTGAATTAGGGGTGCGTCTATAGTTATGATACGCAGTGTAGGTCGAAAATCACAACACAACCCACGGTGAAGAGAATCTGTACTGAATATGAATAGTAATATTCGGAAAATATGTCAGATACTGTTGACCTCTAATCAGGCTAGAGGGAGCAAATATCACGAAATATTGCCCAGGTTCGAAATAAACAGCCACAGAAAGGAAGAGTTCCGTAGTAGTTGTGTAGGGTATCGTATGGTCGGCCTCGTCCGACACTGGTTTATCCTTAAAACTTTTGCCAAGAAAAATTAAAAATAATATCCAATTTCCCCCTTAACTAAAGGCATACTTTGAGAGAATTTCATTGAAAATTAAAATTCCAAATTTTTTTATCCTTAACACTTTTCCCAAAAATTATTTTGGAGTATGTGAAAACAATCACAAAATGTTCGAACATATCTTTTTATGAACATACAACTTTATTTGAATTCCAAAAAAAAAAACATGCAACATATTTCGGGACCTCAAGTGAAACCACCACAAAAAAAAAACAAACAGCAAGAAAATTCTAGTGAAAATATTTCGATTCTCAAACATTGCATGATACAGTGTCAAATGACTTAATGGCAAAGAAAATGACTTTTCCACATGCCAACATTGGCAGAGAATTTGCCAGCGGAGGGGAATGTCCGTACGCTAGCTGGCCAGTTGGTTGTTAACCAACATGACCCATGGTGTTGTTTTTGCTGCCGTCGTTTTTGCCAAAAGGAGTGAAGTTTTTAATCATTTCCAATTATGCCACTACTTTATCTTGATTTTATTTTAATTATTATGCACAAAATAAGAACAACAAACATGTATGTATGTATGTATGTGAGCTATATCAACATGAAAATGTTTATAACATAATTACCAACTCTGTATGGAATTAGGGGAAACACATACAAAAAAAAAGAAACAATGCAGGGTTAGCCATCCTGACATCTAATCACAAAAGGGGTCACAATGCTAATTTTCAATATTCACAATTTTACACACACACAATTTGCCATGCTGACCACGTAAAGATTTTGGTTTCGTTCATTCAAAATTTCCCGTTTTTTTTCGGCTAATACACCATGCATAACTTGATATTAATGAAATTTCATATTGGAGTCATTGGACTCCAAAATTTTTATGAATGGCGAAGTTTTTTTCTTTGACACGATGAATGAATGTTAGGGGAAAACGATTTTCGTTGATTATAATGTAACGCATTTGTGTGTGGAAAGAATTGGCATAATTGGTAAAATAAATTTTGAAATTTGATGAATGAAATTTCTACAAAAATTACAAAAAAAAAAAACAAATTCGTAGAGTTTATATAACAAAAAGTCGAAGAAAAAAGTTCATGGTTTGGAAATCAATTAAAATTTAAATCACTATTGGTAAATTAATTAACCTACTAAAGAAAACTCAAACCCATTTAAAACCAGTGAGTGGAGCAGTATAGTCGGACGGGGTCGACCATACGATACCCTACACAACTACCATGGATCTCTAACTTTCTGCTTATTTTTATACCGAGCCCGTGCAATATTTCGTGATAGCTGCACCCTCTTGCCCGATTAGAGGTCAACAGCACCACTTCCTTACACTGACATTTTTTCCGAATATAACTAATATTCAGTACAGTCCTTCTAATTACTTCTCCATATTCCTTTCACCGTGGGCTGAGTTGTGATGTTCGGCTTATAATTGTAGCCTATAGATCGAATCGAAAAAAACACAAAAAATAAGTTTTCGGTCCACTTCATCCCAAAATTATTATCTGATCATAACCGAAAATTATAAGCGTTGTACTAAAAATTTAAGTGTAACTCCCACATCCGAGGACATACGACAATATAATTGGTAACAATTAAAAGGTCAACCACTCCTCTTGGATATATAATCAACTTCTCGGATATATGACCTTCACGAGAAAATATATACGTCATAGATTACAAAATTTGTAATTTTTCACACAAAAGTCAGGGTCCATTTGACCCGCTAAATATCGACCGATCTTTATCAAAACAGGCATGCATATTCTTTGGCCCGATCTCCTTCTCCATGTAAAAATTCGCGATGTTTGGGCCATAATTGCGGCCTCTAGAGCGACCAGAAAATCAGACAAAAATTAAGTATTTGCTCCATTTCATCCTCTAAATACCAACCGATCTTTACCAAAAACAATAGGGGTCTTCATTGACCAGAACCCATCCTACATGCAAAATTTCGTAAAGATTGGTCCATAACTGTGGCCTTTTTCGTGTTTACAAATGTCTAGATCGACTCAGGTAGTCGAGATATGACGATCGGTATACTTAAAGGTGGGTCTAGGACCAATATTTCGCGGCGTTACAAACTCTTGTGGCTGCACAAAGCTATAATACCCTGACAACATAGTTGTGTACGGTATAAAAATATATTTCTATTACATTTGAGGGAAGGCAATTAGAAGAGGTCATTTGCTACAAAATCGGATCTGCACAACAGAAGGCATTTTTTAATAGTACCGAGCAAATATTAAAATGTCTAACTTGATTCTTCGGAAATAAATTTACAGAAAAAAAATAAAAAAAAATGCTGTGGAATTTGACTGAACGTCCTAAATTTCGGCAGGGCAGAATATTTTATACCCTCCATCATGAGGTGGGCATTTAAAATACATGTAATAGTTCGGAGCCTTTATAGATATCGTGGACTGTGACATCCCAGGTAACATTTTTTTCCAAGGGGAATTGCATCGATTTTCTTTAGAATTTCTGCATATTTTACTGCGAAAGTGGACCCGTGTTGATACTTTTTCTATTATTTTTATTAATATTGAGCCAAGTTTGAGGATAGCCCCAATATAACGGTACCCCCCAATATTCCCTATTTTATGTAAATTGATATTTTCTATTATCAATAGGTGTCAAATCTCATTACAAAAAGTAATTAATATTGAACCAAGTTTCAGGGTAGGCTCCATATAATGGTACCCCCAAATATTCAAATATAATGCTTGACCCAAGTCGGTAGTTTGGTAATTTTGTATACGTTTTCCAGCCGTATTTAGTATTTTCATTGGCTATCAAATTTTCATACCAAAAATCTTTTATATCGATCGCCATTTTGGTATAGTATATACAGGTAGCCCCAGTATTAGGTATTGTGAGAATTTAAATCATATTTTTTTTAAATCTTTTTCGGTATGTTCAAGGCCCCACCCTAATATGAGTTTTCTTCTGGGAACCCCCACTAATTTTAGATATTTGGAATCTCATCCTCATGGTGGTGGATATAAAAAGTTTCGCCCGAACGAAACTTAACATCGTTTTTACTTGTTTTCCATAAAAATACTTCTTCCTTCTCCATATTTTTATCAACGGAAATATCCTTCAACTAAATCCATTTAATGATTGATGTCCATTCACTAAAAACTAATTAAAAATTCATAATTCATACTCTCACGTTTCTCTAGATATTAGATTTGTTGTAGATATTACTGTTGTTGTTATTTCAATTATGGACATAGACAAGACAATTCACTGAAAAATCACACCCAGTCGAATGATGAATGAATTTGTTCAATTTATGACATTCCTCATTTCCGTTCAGAGCAACGGCGAAGGAGAAGAAGAACAAGAGAAAGAAACGAAACAGCAGCACCATTTTTTTGGCTAACAAGGAAAAGCACAATAATATAAATGATGATGATAAGTAGCACACACACACATATGCACAAGAAATGAGTTTTCCTTTTTGACTTTCCTTTTTTTAGGATTTTTTTTAATTTCATTTCAAGCATTTTGAAAATTAATAGTTGCAATGTAGGAATATGAAATCAAATCATGGATATCATTCATGCCATCATCTCCATCATCAATATCCCAATATGTTGATAGGCATTGGATGATGTCGTAGAGGTGTCAACGGATTTGATTGTGCAGCATGCTTCTTAACTAAGATCTATGACAAAGCTTTTCTCTGCAGTTGACAGCAGGCGGGTTGCTGTAGTTAGAGGTACCCGGGGACTTTGAAAGTTACGTAGGTATCAAAGTAACCAACAAAAAAATTGATGATGTGTGCTGGCTCTTCCCAACCCACCATCCATGGCAGTCAAACTGCAAAATATCATTATAACATATGTGCGTGTGAGTGTATAATTTTCATTTTCAATTTTTCCAAATACATTGTTCACTCGTTTCTCTTCGCCTGCCTCTGCCTCTTCTCATATGTGTGTGCAAAATTTATTGTAAAAAATGATTAATGGCTGGCGGCATGTTGTAAAACGCCACAAGAAACAACAACAGCGACAAAAACAAATCAAAATCACAAAATGATTAAAAACTTTGGCAAATAAAATAAATGTTTGCAGACATTTTTACATTGTTTGTGAGTGTTTTACACTCCTAAATTTTGTTGTTGTTATTTTTTATTTATTAATCTATTTTCTATTTATATAAAAATCTCAAACTCAGAAAAAAAATGAATTTATGTATTTTGATGTTGTTTAAACAATTTGTGTATTGGAAATGGATAAGTCTGTTTTATTAACTACCACTGTGCTTTTGTGTGTTTGTAAGTGTATTGAAATTGATGTTAATAGCAGCTTATTGAAATATTTATATTTCTTTTTTATTTGAAAATCTAATGAATGAAAACTAACTTCTTATTGAAAGTTGTATTTGAATAACTATAAAAAGAGAATGCTTAATATTGGCAAAAATGTCATATCGTCTTTTTTTAATTATTTTAATCGGATTTGTTTTTTTTTAACTTAAGAAACAAATATAAACAATGAACGTTTATAAATATCACAAGCTGCTAACATGTATTTTGTGTATATAAAATATTATTAATACCATGATTTAATCATTATTTAAGAGTAGTCATTAATTATTATTCCCATATGGTAATAATGGCAAACATAAAAAACCCCTAATGCGATAATGATTATTGAAAATAGAAAAAAACAAATTGAAACCATAATGTGGTTTTCTAAGAGCTTTGTTTCTTAATTTCCTGAAAAGTTTTCATATTAATTTTTAAAAGGAAGGGATGGGAAATTTGTGCATAAATAATGTGAGAGATCTTAATTGGGGAATTGGAAATAATGTGAGAGGTCTTAATTGAACCTTGAAGTATATCCTTTGTAAAGGGTAGGTATATTGGCCTAGAAGGAGATTAAATTGCAAAATTTTTTGAAAAATAATTATCCGTATTTTTTATCTATATTTAATTACAATTTGCTATGATAGAATTATATTTTCTATACAAATTTTTTAAAAAAAGATATGGTATCTGTATCTTGCAAAGTGTTTACATAAATATTTGTTTTTATTTACTAGTCGAAAAGTAGGATTGTCCAAATTATCTATAATGAATACACCTATAATAATTTCCCGACTCTTAACAGATTCCGTGCTCGAAACCGGTGACCGTAGCTCGACTTTGAGGCGTGGAAGAACAAATGCTCTTGGTCATTGTGTTAATATCCCTAATACAGCTAATTTCTGAGGCATGATTATTGGTCAGTGAAACATCGGAATTTCAAAGTTCAAACACTATTAGAAAATTTACATATGAACTATGTTTATTGACTTCGTTCGAAAATTAGCCAAATGGCAGAACTTATGATTTTTTTTTTTTTTTTTTTTTTGAAAATCGCCAAGCTGCAACCTGAAATATAGGGAAGATCTTCACCGATTAGATTTATCCTAGTTCATACGATAACTATGTATGTTCAGAATAGCATGTTAAAATTTGGAATCGATTATTTTTGAGTTACCATGCCATTACACTAATTCAAGAAAAAACAGTTTAAAGTTTGAGTAGCGCACTTCCCGTCACTTGATGCTGACCCAATAAATCGGCTATATCTTCAAGAGTTATTGTGTTTTTTACTTGACATTTTTATAAGACAATCGGTATTTTTCAGATTATGAAAACGTTTTTCAATCAAATTGGCTGTAATTTGGTATTTTGGGTTCTCATTGCATAGCACATCCTTGTACTAAAAATTATTAATATTGCCCAATGTTTCAGGGTAGCCCCTTTATAACGGTACCCCCTAATATTCGATATTCTAAGTATTTTGGATACTTTTTCAATCGAATTGGCTGTATTTTCGTGTTTTGTATTCTCATTGGCGGCCAAATCCACTATCAATATCAATATTGATCTCCGTTTTATTATATCCCCGTATTTTTGGTATGTTCAAGGTTCTGTCATAACATGAGTTTCTTCTAGAAGCCTCCATGATTATAGATATTTTTATAGTCATCCTCACCGTTTTTACTCGTTTTTCGATTAATTTTAAGGATAAAATTCCAAAGATTCTTAATGGAAATTAAATTGAAAATTTTCCCAAATACAAAACGTCTTTTTAATTAATCCATGTCCATTGTAATCCATATTATTTTAACCTTATCTGTTTAAAAGGCCTTTAACTATTCCATATCATTTTATACTGCTAAACTCATTTCAATGATTAATAATTAAGTATTTATTTTTGTTTTCTATTCATTTTTATTTCACTTTATTTTTTCCTAATTAATTTAATATGTAATTGATTTGTATACAAAATGTTGTACTGCATGGTTTCAATAATTGCGAATAAAAAATGATTTAATTAATTACATTACCGCGACATTGTTAACATTATCAATCAAAACAATATACTATGTAGTCAAAACACACTTTATTTAATATTGAAAATTAATTGAACTTGAACTTGACATTGAAAATTGTTTTTTGCTGTGATTGTGATTTTGTTGCTATTATCAGTTCGATAAGACAAGTGTAAACTTTGACATTAATTTTCATTTGGTTGGAATTGGATTTGAATGAAAATCAATAAAAAAAATAATAATTTGTTTGTTTTATTGTTGATTCTTGGGAATGGTTATGTTCCCAATTTGAAACTTCAAACGTTAAACAACAATTAAAAATAATACAAAGGAATATCTTCAACTTCAAATCAATCAAGTTTTCAATTTTAGGACCGGGTAATAAAAACTTAAATGAACTGTCAAATAAATATCCCCAATACAAAAATCTTTGTATTTTATTAAAACAAAAATACGATTTACCCTGACTATTTTGAAAAATGTATATTATTGCACTTTTTTCAAAATAAAAATATTGACTAAACTACTTTAATCAGTTTCCTCAACATGAATGTTCGATTTATTTGTAAAATACTATTTTTTAAATCGATCCAAACTTTCATGTATTTTCCAAATGTATTCCAAAAAAAATCGTTGCCCCAAAATATTAATTTTTTCATATCTGTCCAAAATATCATATATTTTCCAAATTTATTCCACATAAAAAAAATCCTTGCCCCAAAATACCAACTTACCCGCATCATCGTTTGATCCTTCACTTGGTGGTCCCGTCGGTGGCATATTTTGACGATTTCCTATCATAAGACGATGTTGAATTGCCGCTGAGGCCACAGCGGCGGCAGCTGTTGTCTGGGCCGCCGAAACATTTCTCATAGCTGCACTTAAACCGGTTAAATTTGCAAAAGCATTACTTGCATTCACAGCCATTTGGGCTGCAGCGGCGGCATTTTGTGGTCCATTGCTTTCAAATCGTGGACGACCCAAAAATGGGGCACCACCAAATACACCCGGTACTCCAAATTGCAAAAATGGATTCCATGGTGGGACACGTACACCACCGGGTGCCAATTGAGCTGCAGCGGCGTATAGTTGTAGGGCAGCGGTAGGATGTAAAGCTTCCGACGGCATATTTGACGGTATAATACCGTTGCTAGGGCCGTTATTGGAAGGATTTACCGGCGACACAGGAGACAATTGTCTGGCCAAAGGGGAATGATGTAGTTGAGGAATTACTGGATGATGTGGTGGTGGTGAGGGCGGATGTTGTTGGGCTGTTGGCTGCTGAGATTGTTGTTCCAAAACCATTATTGTTGCAGCAATATGGAATAGGAGGACAACGTTGACTTGAGATAACACAACATAAACTTTTTTTTTATAAATTTGTATTAATTTTTATTAATTAAACATAAATTATTTCACTTTTGCTTTTAAACTTCTTTGGAGTTTGTTGTGTGTTTCAGTTTCAAACGAATTATAATTCCATTAAAATTCCAAGTCCATCAAAATATTATTTTAATTAAACTATTTGTTTTATTGAATATCCGGTTTATTTATTAATAAATTCTCATCGTGTCATCACTTTGTGTTTCTTTATACCAGAAAAAAAAATAAAATCGTTTCACTTCACACCGCACTGATGGACGAACACACTCTTTATGCTTGAACTTGTTTCCTACGACTAACAGCCAAAGAAGCTGAGGATGTGTTGTATTCTTGTTTTATTGTCACGGCTATAACGGGGTGGTGGGTTGGTTGGTTTTCAAACTGGATTCCAATAAGAATTTTGATTCGAAGAGAAGATAAAAACGGTAAGTTGTTGTTGCTTCTTCTTCTTGTCGTTGTTGTTTTTTATTGGACTTAACCGCCGACGGTAAAAAGAAATTTACAGTTTCGAGCCGTTAAATGAATAACAAACATTCACAATGAAAATTCAATTTGAACTGAGAGCTGCAGCGAACACCATTCAGCCAAGTAAGCGAGTCACAAATTGTATGTGTCCAACCACCAACCACTAACCAACCAACCGAACAACAACACCACCATCCATCCATACACATCTTCCCACAGCCAAAAAAAAAATAAAAAAAAACACCCATCAACATCATTAGCAAGGAGCGAACGAACAACGGGCACCCAAATAGTCTGTGGCAGAGAGCGAGAGAAGGAGAAGTAGAACCAGAAAATAAAACCACCACTAGAGCTGAGTTATTGAAACGAATGGCATTGTAGATTATTTAAGAGGCAGCGCAGTCAGCGCCACAATATTATGGAGTATTTAGTAGTACTTTTTGTTGTTGTTGTTGCTGGTCTATGTTCATTTTGTGTGGGGTGTGGTGTGCAAGATTGTTGCCATTGTTGCTGCATACTAAAAACCATCCAATGATTGCTTGCACACAACGCACACACACACACTCACACAGCCACACTCAACTAAGTACCCTGCTCTCTTATGAGACGAGAACGTAAACTTCACATTGCCTTAAGGTTGTTTTGTTGTAACAATGGACCTTAGCAGTGAGTGCGAAAGAGAAAGAGCGATAGATCCCAGTTCCAATCAGAAAGAGACAAAAATTCATAAAACCAAAAACATTTAATTTTATTCCTCAGGCGTCGTACATTCAATTTAACAAACACTCAACTCTATAAAAAGTTACGATTGTTTACGTTCGTGTGTATGTGCCGATGTTGTTGTTGGTTTTTTTTTTCTTTTTTGACAATGGGAGTTGGTTGCTCAGAGTTTTCTTGGGCTGAACGGTGCATGTTTACCGTAACAACTTCCGTCGTTGGCGTCGACAGAGCCGAGTCAAAGGTAAATGAATTCTCTTGCCATACATAATTCATAAATGACTGCATAAAATCAATTGGCATTCTTTAACACTCTCTCGCTCTCGATTTAGAATAGTGGTGTGAGGTGCTCTCAGTGATGCACACGAATAGCAATATGGCTGACCGAATGAAGTTATCTCAATGAAAAAAGAATCAACGAAAGAAAGAGAGAAATATATACATGTTGATGTATGCGATGTCTTGCTCTTAGACACTTTACACGAAAAATACTGGGAAATTTGTATTTGTATTTCCTTTATACTTGTTGTTGGTGGGACCCAAATGTTTTTTTTTGACTTTTCAATTTATCAATTTTCTACGTAAATTGTTGTTGCCTGTATATGTTTTCGCAAGGAGAGTAAACATAACGAAATATCTTGTTACTCCTTAAGTTATTTAGGAGACGTTTTTGTTAACCTTCTCAGCGTTGCGTTGCGTTGACTGCAGGGCGGAGTTTTCATGATTATTTCAATTTAAGCTCATAAAATTATTATTTGTGGGCTTTTGTTGTTGTTGTGCTGTTGGTGTAAATGCTGTTCTCGGTTCAAACAAGTCTTAAACTTTCTATCACACAACACCAAACAAAGACATGGTGGGTGTTTTGGGAGTGTTTTTTTTCTTTTCTTGTATTTACAACTACATACAAGTTATGTACACGTGTGTATGTATACAATATCACCACAATTTATGTATAACTTGCAATGTCTCTTCTCTCGGTGCTTTTTGTTTTGTTTGGCATTTTGCCCAACATACGACGACATTTGGCCAAGAGTTGATAGCTATTTTTTTCATTAATTTATTTTCTCTTTCTTTCCCGAGCTCTCTATCTCTTTTCCACCTGCTCTGTGTTCATTGCCACAAATTGGTTTGAATTGAATTTTGTTTAAATGTTCATTATGGCATTAATTGATTGATATTCTATTTATTTTGGGGGGCTTTTTACTTGTGGCTAAAACGATGGCATAGACAAGCCAGGCAGGCAAGCAAGCGAATGAGGCAACAAGCAATCACAGCGACAGACAGACTGACTGACTTTCTGACTGTATATCCAAGTGTTATGGTAGATTTCGTGGCCATAGATAGTGTTAATGGTTTTGAAGTAAAATAATAATTGTAAAAAGAACATTGTAAGCTGTAGAGCCTTTATTGGGTACGGTTTTATTAATTTATTATCCAATTGACAACATATTTATTTTAACTTAATTAAATTTGTGTATATAATGGATTTTGTTCTAACTAATCAGAGATATGATTTATTGTTTAAAAGATACAAAAAGACATTCGACTGCGTATTAAATTAAATGTAATTTAATTGCATTAATATAGGAAATATATTTTACTTTAAGTAAATATCAACATATTAACAAGTAGACTGCTCACCACGAACAATATTTTGTTGAAAACTTAAACGATTTAAAAACTATGAGGTATATATCAAGATCTGAAAGAAAACAATGATCAAATAAATAAATTCTTTACATCGATTAGTAGATTGATCTCTTTAATAATCAACAAAATTTCGAAGTCCATGAAATATACATATGGTATCCCAGCTGTGCAATATACCGGATCATAAATGTCTAAATCATGCCAAAGTTTGACCATATTATAATATATCTAGTAAAATTAGGTTCATTGCGGAAATTGAATATCTTGTGTATTTCCACTACAAGGTGATAAGGTATACCCTTTATAATGGTATCCCCATTATTCAGTATTCCGAAGTGGCCTTAATTGGGGTGCCATCTCTTTCTACCAAAAATTTGTATAGCTCCCAAACAAGGGACAACCCCATTTTCGGTATTTTCGCATTCAAAGTTAGTCGCATTTTCTCAGCGATGTGTCTCCTTATCAGTGTTTTGAAGGTTTTAGCTGAATTTTCCCAATGAGTAAAACACATTTTGGAAAATATTGTCTATATAGGTCCAATATTTTCCATGGAAATGGTTATCCGATTCCTGCTGAACTTGGTAAAAAAAACTTATTTCCAGAAATTATTCAATACTGGTTACTTTTTTTAAATTGTCCCCACTCAAATTTCCCGTCTATATTGAAGTTCGTACCCCAGTTTTACAATCTGAACACCACGTGGTGGAGGGTAGAGAAATTTTTAATAGAATCGGAGAATTAGGTTTTGTAAAATATAACCATTTGCAAAAATTTGTACAATGTTTCAATGAAATTGGATTTTCGGATCGTTTCCTAAGAGATGTACAAGTTTTAAAAAATGTTCGATGAAATTGAGTATCCCGTTCGCTTCATATATAATATAAAAGTTTTGAAATTTTGAAAATTTTGTAGGGGAGGGACATGAAGGGATAGGACCGACCTTTCCCATGTCCGTACATAATCGAGTAATGTAAGCATATTACGATGTGCAAAGTTGTGATGATATTGATATTCCGTGCGCTTCATAAGAGATGCACAAGTTTTCAGAACTTTGACCCTTTGTGGAGAGATACTAGAAGGTGTGAGCCGATAAGTGATATGACACTTATCGGCTCAACAACATAATACAGTCATATTTATAATATTATGTTGCGTAAAGTTTAATTTAAATTGGATAGTACGTTCAAGTGAAAAATAAAAAATAATAACATAATAAATAAATAAAAACATTTTGAACATTTTGTGGGGATGTTACCAGAAGGAGTGGACCGATATCCTCCATTTTCAACCCTGATCGTAGTTTGGAATAAATATTACGGTGTGCATATTTTTAATTTACAGCCTTCGAGAGTCATCTTAGGTACTCTGAAACGGATTTGGTCCAAAAAAACATAGGGTCTATTTCGATGAGGCTTATTTTTGTCATATCAAAGTGAATAGGGGAGACTGGGGCACCTTCGGCACTTTTTTAGAGCTCTATATCTCAGTACTTATTCAACACATATAAGAACTTTATAGTTGATTATTGTCCTCTGACACTTAATTATAAAAAATAGTACCAAAAAGATATAAAAAAATAGTATTAGTTAACAAATTTTACAGTTTTGTAAAAAAAGTCAAATTCGCCGAATGTGCCCCAACCCGGGGTAGCTTCGGCATTTGATGGGGCA
This sequence comes from Musca vetustissima, assembly GCF_032173495.1. Classification (NCBI taxonomy): domain Eukaryota; kingdom Metazoa; phylum Arthropoda; class Insecta; order Diptera; family Muscidae; genus Musca; species Musca vetustissima. Next base: position 26,851 of record NW_026887400.1, read on the forward strand.
CATTCGGCACCATAGTCATAGCCGCGTAATTGTCATCGCTATCAGTCTGGTTGAAATTCTGATCCTCTAAAGGCTCTATTTGGTTTTAATACGTCACACAATGTTTGAATTTTAGGGCTATATTTTCTAGCGGCGGACGTTTACATCTCAAGGTCGCACACACCATCAGAAATAGGGGTTTTCTATCGCATTTTCGTCCATACAACCACGTTTGATCTTATATATGCAATTTCGAACAATATTAAAGGATTAGTTTTAAAGACAAACTCAAAAATATTTTAAGGAAATAATATTGCACAATCTGTATATGGCCGAATGTGCCCCACTTTAAAATGGCGAATTTACCCCGAATGTACTTTTTATAGTTTTTTTCATTTTTTTCGATCAGATTTGTAAAAGCATTATATTTTTAAATATTTTCATAATAATACACATCGTAGTTAACCACTTTTTAATAATATTGTCTTAAAAATTTTAAAAGTTTTATCACGAAATACTTACGAAATGGAATTGAAATATTACAGAAACATCTATAAAAATACAAAAACCTATGTATCTAAATAAGCTTATTAGCTAGAAATTTCAAACATTGTGTCAGTTATTTATTTCTATATTCGATACCTATGTATCGAAACTAGTGATGTACGGTGAGAGCTTCAAATCGAAAACGCGATTGCCGAAGGTGCCCCAGTCTCCCCTATACCATCATTAGCCATAAGGCTGAAGGTATAAAAAAGCTTTTGCTTTTCTTTAACTAAGATTTTCAGTCCCCGAATTCCCTCAGACCTATAAAATTTTAATTATTATATTGAATTAATATTTGTTATTATTTAAATTTTTTACTGGATTATTTCCAGGTCAAATATCGTCAATGAATTTTCTTGTAAGTTTGTATATCGAAATATAATAGAGTGGGTCAAATTTCAAACAACTAATTCGGTATGTCGATATATTTTGGATTTTATTAATTTTCAAAGCTAAAATTCGAAACCCTCCAACAATATATTTATACCATCCTGATGACCAAGTTTTTTTATGAATATGTGTTGCATAGCCTATTAAATATGCCCTTTTATAAATAAACATAAAAATCATTAATTCCATTTTGAGTCTCAACGAAACAAAATAATTGCATTTCTCATTTCTTCATAGGACCACCAAACAAGAAAACCTCAAAGAATCACTCCATTTTCACAACATTTTTTGCCTTTGGTGTTGGTCTTGCACCCACCAAACACCCATTTGCAAAACATAATTTGGCTAATTTGTGTTGTGTCTTCTGTACTGACGGAGAGTTTTCTACATTCCCAGGGTGGTGTGGCCCTGATGCCTTTGTGCGATACAAAATTAAAGATACAACACCAGCAACAACAACAAGAACATTGAATGCCAACTAAGCAACAACATCACAACAACTATACATGTCGTTGCTGTCGAAAGTTGGTCCTTGAACAATGGGGTAAAGTAGATGGGTGGCAGTCGGGCAGGCTGGCTAGCTGTGGTATACCCTTAGTAGTGTGGCGGACGAATGTTAAGAGTCCATAGATCAGAGACAAAAACTTTGTCGGTATTTTTCATTTACTCGCTGTTGTTTTACACTGACATTTTCACTGTTTCTATGTACAGCGGTGAGTACATCCTTATGTACACAACGTCACCTTCAACTGTTTATGTGTGTGTGTGTGCATTCTCAATGTACACAACAAGTTTACACATAGATTCATTTCTGTGTGTGTGTAAATGTGGGGCTTATGCTGTGTGGTGGAGTTGTTGCTCAATGTTGTGGTACTTGCCACCCTCTTCCATTGCGGGTGGCGGCGAGGCTGATGTCAAATGTTGAAAACGTTGGCAGGTTGCTTAATTGGTGTGTACCGTCCTAGTGATAATTTTATTAATGACATCAAGAGTTTTCATTATGTAGCTGTTGTTGTTTTTTCATGTTTTTCGCTGTTCTTCCGTAAATGAATAGTCCGAGCGACCACAAGGATTTGTTGTTTGTACGCTGGTATTTTGGACTTTGTTGTCCTTGTGAGTTACATCCGCAAATAAACTTGAGTTGATGTTGTTTGGCTATTTTATGTGTAATGACTATAGTTTAAGGATATTCAGTACAAAGGTGAAGATTTAAAAAATTAGTAATAACTAAAATGATATTTGATATTGATGATTTGAATTGATAAGCATGTTTAGAATGAAGCGACAAAGTATACCAATTTACTCCTAAGCTATGTTATTAATCCTGAAAGGATCGTCCTACCACGCTTATGGTTAGAAAAGAGAGGCGAAATATCTGTGTGGACATATTTTCACGACATAGTGGCCCTATTCGCTTTAAACTGATTTTATAATTTCTGAAAGGATCGTCCTAACCCTGGCCAGCTTAGAAAAAGGGGGTAATATGTTAAATGTGTTTATTCAACCATGTTAATTTCGTAGCAAAGCTGTAAGTGATTTTCGGATCTATTTTGGAGAAAAAGTTTGGTGTTTCTATCTCGAATCTGCCAAAATGATTTTATCTTCATAACCAAAGCTTGGGAATTCGACCAATTAGATGTTGGACTGTTTCTAATTCCTCTTCATCCTCACATAGACGGTAATAGTCCACCTCATTAATATTTATTTTTGAAAAAAAGGAGATCTGATTCTGCAATGACTTGTTATGATCTGTATTGTTGTTCTCATCTCTTTCCTACTTAGATATAAACTTAGAAATTACTGGTCAGATAGATTTCGAGGTTCTATACGTCCCAGCCTATACACCACATCACCCCTTATCCTACTTAAAAACTCCTCTCCCGCTTTGTTCCTCTTAAATGTGTTTAGTTTGCGCCAACTACCCATATGAAGACCAGCGTTCTGTATCTCAACGATCCTCTACATTTGATCTTGTTCCAAGAGAGCAGGAGGGAACCATACAGAGGCTACCATAATCCCACGGAATCTCGTTCACGGAAACAGCCGAGAGTTGTCCACCCTCCCAATGGGTTTAAGGTCATTTAAAGCCCTAATGAGCAGTTTAAAGCCCTAATGAGCACTTTATGACCCTGACGTCCCTTTGAAAACTGCAACCCATCATCATCAACGATGCGTGTTATGAAGATGATCTTCAGATGACGGTCTAGTAGTGACCAATGACTTTCACTGATCCTACCATCTGGGTTTACTTTGTCAAGGATGACCAGAGAGTTATCTAGTAACATCCGTCGAGATTTCGTTTCTTTAGCTGCATGTTTCGAAGTTTCTTCTTTATTAGCCGCTAAAGTCGCCTTTGGAGAAGGCCTGAAGGTTTCTGTGAAGACTTATTAATAAGTCCGATTTTCGTCTTCCCAATGGCAGCCTTCCTACTATCCATCCTGACCGCTACTGGGACATGCGAAACCGCTGGCTGAACTGCTTTCACCAAAGGCTTCTTTGCGTCTCGTTACTGTTTCTTCGTTGCTCTCACCCTCTTCATTGTCATAGGCATTGGAGAGGGTTTGATTTCTATTAGAACAGTTTCCACCTTAGTCGCGGATGCTTGTTACCTTGTTAGAGGTCCCGGCAGAGGTAGCCACCGTACACTAGATTCCTATCTATTGGTCTATCGGAAGGCCCCTAGAGGCCTTGCGGGGATAGTTTTTTGCACAATCTCACGACCTACAGCTGCTTCTTTATAAATCTGATATCGTTGGGGTTCTTATCTATGTATTGTTGGCAATATCAAATTGCTCTTCAATAAGCCTTTCTATACATCGATTCTTTTGGATTGACACTTCAGGGTCCAGAAGCCGCTAGCGAGGGATCTAAAATTGCTCTGGAGCACTCACTTTTGAATTCTGTAGCCGTTTGCCTCAGGAGTGATGGTCTGTTGAAGCCGACGTTTCTACGACGGATTGCGCTTCGGAGAAACCCAAACCCACAGTTGACATATTTGACATCCCCAGTCGATTCGAGAGTCCGTGTCCGAATCCGAGTTCATATTTCGAGTATTTGTGCTTGTGACATTTAAACCCGGGGTGCTAAGGTAACCACACCGACATCAGTCGAAGAATTTGTTTTTTGTTTTTGGGTGTTTAAAAAGGTTTGAGGCTCCATAGACATTGATTTGTGTAGGACCTGAGGTCAGCCTCATTACCATGGCAAGGACTTAGTAACTAAACCTAATACTCATCGAGCGCCTAGGTATCAAATAGGCTCCGTTCGAATACTGTCGGAACCCTAACTGCAAACCATATACAGTGAAGGGCTCGAGTTCGCATAAAACCTCAGAGTTAGGGAGTCATCCATTAGGGGTCGAGACGAGGTACCCATATGTTTGGGATATTATAGGGGCGCCAAAAACACTTCGCTTCATCGATTCAGAAGATCATTGGCACTCGGTCATTTCCTACGAGACACTCCCTTTGGACCCGCAGACTGTCCACGTATTAGGTTTTCTACTATCCACAACCAGTGGTCACCTTTGAGAGCATTCAGCTACGCTAAACACAGACATAAAATTAAGTAGCACTGCTTCAGTGTTATATTAAGATTATATACGTCATCCGCGGTATATGTACGTCATAGGTACATTTGACCCGCTAATTATTGAACGATCATCACCAAAACAGTCATGCCTACTTTATTGCCACATCCCTTTCTCTGTGTAAAAATTCGTGATGATTGGGTCATATTTGTGGTCTCTATGGCGATCAGAACAACAGATAAAAAAATAAAGTTGCTGGTCTTCTTTGGTCAGAACGGGTCCTTCATACAAAATTTCGTAGCGATTGGTCCATAAATGTAGCCTGTATGGTGTTTACTAATTAGAGTGGACAGACGGACGTACACACATTTCTAGATAGACTCAGCTAGTCGAGATATGATGATCGGTATACTTCCTAGAACCTTATTCAATTTTTATACAATGTTCTCAATAAAAAATTGAAGCCAATATTAAAAAATTTTTTACAAGTTTCCATCGATCGTATATATTTTTGTTGTAAAACAACAAAAAACACATGTTTTTATATAATTTATATATATTTATAATATTTATAAATCAAAAACACATGTTTTTGTTTATAAATCAAAAACCACATTGTCAGCCTTTTCTATGCCCCTTCTACTTGTATGTATACCAGTTCGTTATAATTGGATTCTTCAATCTTGTTGTTGTAACATTTTCTGGTTGGTATTTTATTTAATATTAAAACAAATCACTTTTTGATGTTAATACACGCGACAGTTGGCTTTTCAATTAAACCATAACGAGCGTGTTAATTGCCACAATTTGTTGCAATATCGTTTGACAATATAACAAACACACATACACCAGCATTGTTTGCTTGTGATGTGCTTGGTGTTTGGTGTATAATTGTCACATTATCACACTCACTTAGGCAACTCACACCTCAACGGCGACAAAACACAACACATGCAGTGTGTAACGTGCCACATACATAATTAGTTCATGCTACAACTGTCACAGCTCTACGAGAAGAAGTAGGTGATTCAAAGATCACGATGGAACGTGAAAGTGAAACATGTGTTTGTCAACACCCCATGAGGCTGCGGCAGGCAGGTTTGCACCTCATCATTGAATGCTTCGCAAATGCAAAGGCTTGAGTTTCGAATTGTTGCAACATTAATGTGACACGCCCACTTGTCCGCTACAAATAAAAATCTGTCACCTCATATTGCTACCAAAACAAAAAAAAACAACATGAAATAAATATGAAAATTAACCACAAATAACCAATTTGTCGCGGTTATTGTTTGTCACATTGTGTGCTGATGTGTGTGACGGCAAAAAGGGCAATCGGCCTTTATAAGTGCCGAAAGCCGTTTGTTCTGTTGTGTTTGTTTTATTTTTCGCAAATCATCCCCTAAACCGCAATTTTCTTATTTAGCAAGTCAATCGGGGCAATAAAACAAAATCACGTAAACATGACTATTTCTCCCCTCTCCCCTCTTCTCTCTCAATATCAGATGATGAAGATTCGTTACATTGTGGCTATTGTGGATTTCTTTTAATATCCTCCAAGGTACGTGATCTGTTTTATTGTTGTTGTGATGTTACCACAAAAATCAGCCGTGCCACCACCACCATCGCCAGCATTGGCAATCTGGGTTATCAATGCCTCCTTTTGTGTCACCAATATTTTTATGCTCATCATTTCTTATTTTGTTACGAAAGACATTCTGTTATGATTTTTTTATTGTCGATCCAATAAAAATGGAGACAAAAGGTAAAGGTAATTAACTACCGACTCAAATGCCCAGATAAAATACAAATAAAGGGAGGCATTAAATTGTTCACCTTTGCTTAAAAATATTGCAAATATATTATGGAGATTTATTAACAAAGAAAGGGTGCTCTTAGAACTTAAGCTTTAATTATGCAAAGGCACACGAAATATTAAATATCGTATAATCAGTTTTTATCGTTCGCTTAAGTACTACGATCTCAGAAAACTTTGTAAGTCCGTTTATGAAGTAATTTTTCCAATTGTATCTAAAAATTCCTTTTCAAGATTAATATCTTAGAACTAAAATCACTCTGAATATTATGTGTATACATCAATATGATATTACCAAATCTCTGATTTGAGCTAATCTGTACAGAGTACCAAGGTAGTATCTTTGGTACGCCATTGACAAACGTATTTACACCCTCCGCCACAAGGTGGAGTGTACATTATATTTGTCATTTAGTTTGCAACACCTAGCAATATTCAACAGATACCCTATAACGTATACATATTCTTGATCAGAATCTATGTCGATTTAGTCATGTCCGTCTGTGAACTTTCTATTAAAAATTATACCGCCAAATATTCTGCATTTTGGGGGTTGGCATAAGTGGTTCGCCAGTTTATGAGTTTGTACCCAATTTTGGGTAAATACTCAAAATAGGGGTACCTTTGTATGGGGGCTACCAGTAAACGTGGACCTACGTTTGGACATTTGGTACCCAAAGACAACATTCTGTGCCAAATTACAGCCAATTTAGTCGCAAAATGTGTCTAATAGACAAAAAATACCTTAAATCGGGAGACACGGTTATATGGGGGCTATATCAAAACTTTTCATGCTTTGCTTTGGCATTAAAAATATGTAAGCAAAATTTTGACCGCCTATGTCAAGTGGTTCGGCAGTTAATGAGTTTATATCCAATTTTTTGGGTAAATACTCTTGTATTAACCCACGTTTAAAGTATCGTAAAACTATCCATTCTAAATCGATTTGATAACATAAATTAGAATTAGAGTGTAAGCGTGTGGTAAATACCCAAATAAATATCCACAAATGGGTATACCCATTTTACCGGGTATTTACTCTATTTATAGTATGGCCCCTGTCCAGAGGTCATACGGTGTTTCTGCCAAGATATTTTAATGCAAAAATCATAAGGGAAAATATTTTTGGCCCCACCGATGGAAAATTCTGCGTCCATGAAAAAACATCCGACATAATAGTTAGCACCACCAAATTCAAGCATCTCGATATGCACAAGACCACCTGGATTTTCCCGAACACACAACGAAAACTCAAATTAATCATGTTGTGATAAACGGAAGACATTCATCCAGTATTTTAGACGTTCGATCGATCCGAGAAACGAATATCGATTCTGACCATTACCTTGTAGCAGCCAAAGGTCGCACTCGTCTTAATGTAGCAGCAAAGGTGCGATCTAACACAACACGGAAACTCGACTTCGAAGAGCTGCAAAGACAAAAGGTAGCAGAAGCCTATTCCGCTCAACTTACCCACTTGTTAGTCGAAAGCACTTCTTGCCCCTATAATAACATAGAAGCATAATGGCAAGGAATTGCTCACTCCCTATAAACCCATGCTATGATCAGGAGTGTCAATAGCAACGAGCAATGCGAGAGAAAATTATCGGGAGAAAAGGAAAGAGGAGAAACGTGGTTTCAAAAACAAAAAAGAACAGGAAAAACGTGAGCGTGAGCAAACCGAGACGTACAGGATTTCGGATATTGTGTCAATGAGTAGAACACCAAACCAAAGACTTTGGTGCAGGCATATCCAACTATAGAGATGAAGAAGGACACTTGGTGACAGATACAAATGTGTGTTGAGGATCTGGAAGGATGATTTTGCAAAGCTTCTGGTATCAAATAGTGGCGGTGAAGAAGATGCCCCAGAACCAATAAGAGTTGACGGTATAGAGTTTATACCACTTAGCCAAGATAAGGTCAGAATAGCAATTAATCGACTGAAGAATAATAAAGCAACAGGTGCCGATAGACTACCAGCCGAATTTTCAAGGCCGTTGGTCAGAAGCTGGTTAGAAGCATTCACCAACGGATTAGTACAATGCGGCTAGAGAAATGCATACCCAATGATTGGAACCTCATCATACTGTGTCCGTTCTCAAAAACGGAGACAAGACGATATTTGTCAATTATAGAAGAATAAGTCTTTTTCCCATCGCATATAAAGTGCTATCCAGAGTGCTGTGTGAACGACTGAAGCCAATGGACAATGACATTATCGGGCCCTACCAACGCGGCTTCATACCTGGTAAATCCACTATAGACCACATTTTCACACTGCGCCAAGTCATGAAAAAGGCCCACGAAAAATACATCTACACATTCCATCTATTCGTCAAAGGTTTTTAAAGCCATTTCTGCGTTCGGAATTTCTCCACAATTAATACGGCTATGCTTGATAACTTAAACTGGGACATAGTCAGCAGTTAACGTCGGAAAGGACCCCTCGGAGTCCTACAATATCGAACGAGGATTCAGACAAAGTGACAATTTGTCGTGCGACCTTTTTAACGTCCTGCAGGTCATACGAGATGCAAAGGTGAACAGAAATGACACTTTGTACACCAAACAGCAGATGTTAACCGTCTACACCGAGAACATGGACATAATAGGTCGAACATTGCAAACGGTAACAGGCACCTTTGAACGAATTGAGAAGGAGTCTGTCAGAGTGGGACTGGCAATAAATGGTGAGAAAACTAAGCTGATGATCATCGCGCAAGACGCCAAGCAGACTCGTACCAACTGTCGAATTTGAAAACTATAGCTTTGAGGTAGTCAACGATTTTATATACCGACATAAACAAAATTCGGCTTATGGAGCAAATGTTCTGTATCGAGCTAGCTAAGTAAGACAGTTGCATTTTCCAACCGACGTGGTTGTAATTTGGCATATGATGCACCGACGTAGCAAGGTCGAAAGGAGGATTGATTTTTCAATTTTTATACAGATATTGGATTTTTCGTATCATTAAGAAAAAATTACATACATTTTCGCAAAATTACTAATTAGTTTAGTGCAACTGCAATTGAATTTCGAAATATATTTGAGTATTCGACTTTTTGAGAGTATATATACTATTTTTGATGCATAGATTAAAAAAAATGTTTTATTATAACCTCCGCCTTACGGCTGCGTCAAAAATGTGCCTCATCGAAATATTGGTTTTATCTCCATGGTTCTTTGTACCAAATCCGTTTCATCCGTCCATCTGCGTGTCTGTCAGGCTGGCTGATGTGCAAGATAGCTCTCAAAGGGAGTAACCGATTTCCTTCAAACTTTGCACACACATCCCCCATATAACGGTACCTCCAAAATCTCTCTATTTTGAACACGTTTTGAACCGAATTTGGCTGTTATTTGATATTTAGGGTTCTCATTATTTGCAATGGTTCTTAGCATGAATTTTATTGAAATAATATGAAAACGGAAAAGCTTTCAATTTGTGAACAAATTTCCGTTATAAATCCTTAAAAGTCGTAGAACTGTTCAATAGCTAACGATGGTGTAGGATAACGCGAGAAAGCAATACTTTTGGTTCTCAGCAAATTGATTATAATTACATGAAATATTTTTAGCTGGTTTCAGTAAACATTTGGACTTCATATCTTAAGAAGGGATTTATTGGATCACCTTCAAACATTCATAGAAAAATTACGATGTGCAATGTTTAAACAAAATCGGCCTTTTATTTCACATTAATTGCAATAAATACATTGAAATTGAAAGTTTGTAAAGCATCCTTCCAAAGATAAAGATAATGCTTAGGTTATATAACTATTTCAAAAATATGAAGTTAACCTTTGTCTGTTAATCAGACATTGGAGTAGCATCTAATAAATTTCAAACAAATCCCACCACAACAAAAATAGATGTTCATTGCCATTTTCTCAATCTAGCAAAACATGAAATTGCCCTCCTCAAAATAATCCTTTCAATTTGAAATGATTTAACCCTGATTAACTGGAATATGATTTCCTCTGCCTCTCTTCCATCCATGCACAATCATTTCGTTCATGGCTTCACTCGACCGTACATAATTGAATAGTAATATTATTGCAATTTGCCATAAAAAAATAAATATATCAAGCCAACACCCACACGCACATCAAAGCAAATAAAAAAAGGATACACAGCTACAAATTGAGAAACATAAAAAAGCATCATAAGAAAGCAGAGACAACGTGTAAAGACAAGAACCCTGACACCAAGCATCCTCCTTTTCAACCACAATAGCAACAACGACAACAATATGTAATAGGCTAATATAACAAACAAGCCCATAACTATGAAAATTATGGTTAGCCCAAAATACGGGAAGTCCCGCTCTAAATGCGAACTAAAACAGTTGCCCAAAACTCAATTACACAACAATCTGTTCACATTTTTTCACACTCCATCAACTGCGAATGAAATAAAGTCAAGTCGACATGAATCGTAACAAAAGGCAGCCACGAGGACAAGAATGTTCTTACCACCCCAAACATCACCCCCACCTGCCCAATCACCCACACACACACTCATCCAAACATTTGGAATGTGCGGCAAAACACTTGCCAGCGACAAGTATCCATTCGATTCATAGGCCTTAAAGAGTCACCACTTTATGTTGAATTAAGAGAAATGAGTTCCCGGTTACCGCAGCCTGAATACCAACACAAATTACGAGCCAATTTATGTAGCCATCCGATGTGGGTTAGACCATCCATCCAATTGACCAACCACCCCTTGGAACGGTGAACGGTTAGCATTGAGCCATGACATCAATGCCGATATTTTGTACCCCAATGTGGCACAACGAAAACACCACCAACAGCAGCAGCAACAACAACAACGACGACATCGATGAGCACAAATCGAAAATCAATCTGGAATAGCCACAACTATTGCTACGAAACGAAATAGAAAATGTAGTCGTAAATTCTATTCGCCGCTGACCATCCCCACAATCCTAAATGTCCCTTAGTATAGAAATTCTGGTGGGGAGTATTTTGGGAGCATTGATATTGCTTTTAAAGAATCACTAGGCAATAGAATAGAAACAAAGTGTATTTACAATGACCACTAGTTAATTTATATAGCAGGGATAAAGTATGGAGGGCCTTTCGAAGAATAGAATTTTGGGTATCATTTAAAGGAATTAAAAATATATGCTTTAGAATAATAGGTTCGTTCCCGTACTTTTTGATAGTAAAGCTAGTAAAAGAGCGAACTATCAAAAATTACTCTCACATACAAGATTTGCGCAAAAAGTAAAGGAACGAAAAATAGTTAAAACATGAAGAAACGTCAAAATCAAAAATTTCATTTGTTAAGGACAAAAAAAAAGACTACAGAAACCTAATGCACAAAAAAAAACAAAAAGTTAAACGGCGTCCATTGCGTGATTTTGATAATATAAATATTTTTTGTTTATTTTTTTATTTGTATAATTTAGAGGAAAGCCTTATCGAATATTTGGAAGTGGAGTTTCCGACGACTCCGAGCCCGAAAAGGCTTACATGGCTGGACGCTCCCATAATGTTAATGCTATTGAAATTGGTAGATATTTTGCGAACTAGAACAACAAGATATGGAACAAGTCAAGTTTAGGGGCTCCATTCGGATCATTTTGAAATGATTACCGTAAGTAGCCCTCCTTGTGCGGATTACAGTGATATACATTTCATGTGGGAAAATGCATACTTCCCGAGATATTGGCCTTGGAATTTCGGAACATATTTTGTTTAAAACAACCCTTTTTCTATTGCCATCAAGGCAATATTGGTATTATTAAAAGTTTATATCGGGTATTTTTTAGAGAACTTAAGAATAAGACATTCACATATGGACAGGCTCATACATGGCTACGCAATATATTCTTCATCTAGTTATATAACACAAACCGTAACCTTTAAAATGATACGGCTAATGAAAACAACATAATCTCCGAACTTTCAAGGCCCATATCTCGGGAAGTATGCATTTCTCCCCATATCACTGTAATCAGTTCACCGAGGACTACTTACTGTAAAAATGTCAAAGCGATCCAAGTGGAGCCCCTAAACATGTCTTAAGCCCAAGATATTTTGGATATTTTGGTACGATTGACCAACCCAAGTCTTCATTCTATAGTATCTTCATTTGAATCTTCTGCCAGCCATTCATCTTCATTCAAAAGAGAATAAAAAAACTGTTTGTCCATTTTTAAATTTCTTATTTGTTTTTTTTTTTTTAAGCAAATGTGTGTGCGTCTGTGCGTGTGTCCCTTTTGTTGAAGCCTAACTTTCATATGCTTTATTTCGGACTGTATATCTCTGGCAATCAAATGTCAAATTCATAATTTACTACATTTACTATTTCGTGCTAGGCCAAATTGGTCTTGCAGAAAATAGGAGAAGAGAACGCCATTTTGGTTTTAACTCTCTTAAATTTAACTTCAATTTTTCCTACTTTTCGGCGTAAGGAAACGCTTTTCTAGCAACAATTGCAAAACTAGTACAATATAGTACTATATTGCAGGTTTGACATTTTGCGAATACTTGTTTTTTACAGCCCAAGGTTCCCGTATTAACCCGATGGAGGTTTACCTGTATGACTTCTGTTCTTTTCCCCGGCTCCCTCCTTCATGTTGCTAGGTGTCTCTTCATCGCTACTTGTTTTGACCTTATCTTATTCAATCCTTACCTTCCCAATCTTGAAGAAGACTGCGTTTGAGAGGCTGTGTGCTTTGTCTAGGTCCACCACAAGTTGCGCTCTATCTTTCTTCTCCTCCCTGTGGAAGAATTCCCATTTCATCACCAGCAGTGTTCTGTTTTGTAGACCACAGACTTCGGGCATGCGTTCTGTCACGAACACGCTCCCCAACTTCCGACGAAAACCGTTGCCTTTTGTAATTGAGTAAGGTCCGGTTTCCTCATCAGTTTATGTTGTATTGTCTTGATTTGATTGGTACAATATGCGCCACTAGTTTTCTTAGAGCTTATATGCTCATTTATGACTTAAACTCTAACATTAGGTAGTCCCTCTTTACTCCGCAAATATGTAGATCAATATAGCTGGTGGCTGCATCCCTCACCTCTTTACGAGTCTCGTTTTTTAGTTCTCCAGACGCCCTCTTTTCGTCGATCACTGCATAGCAGAGCTCGGCAATCTTTGCATAAGATGGCGGCTGTAGATCAATGCAGCAGGTGACCGCATCCTTCACTTCTTTCTGGGTCTCCTTTTTAGTTTTCCAGAAGGTAGGTATGCCTTCTCTTACTATCAGTCGACGGGAGGCTGTTTTTCTCTTCGCCACTTCCGAGGAAGTGGAGGAATTCTCAGGCTTACCCTTCTAAGCATTGGCTTGCTGTTCAATTTTGTTCTTTCGATTCATTCTGGCTATTTTTCGCTTTTGTGTCTCAGATAACTGCTTCATTCTCGTGGTTAGCTTGGCGATTTCCTTGCTCACTTCATCATCATCTTATCAGCTTTTATGTTTCTTCGGAATACTATGACGGTATTATTTATCAGGTCTTCATGTTCGGACTCTTAACTTTAGTTTCAGTCCACACCTGTTTTTCGTCCCCTGTGGTCCTTGAACTTAGATTCGTTTTTGCTCATTTGCTGCTTTTGTTGCGTGCCGATTCCCATAAAAAGGCCCCATTCTATTGTGTCACACAACCCCCAAACTAGCCTTGTACACATTTCGTTAGGTATTGAACCGACATATTTATTTCGTTAGTTGGATGTGACTCAATGAGGCCCAAAACCGAAGCATGCCACAAAAACCAATAAAATGTCACTTGGACGCCATGGACGAGTACGTAAAACAACAAACGATTGCTTGGAATAGTTATTCATGTCTACGTGTGACACTGCCATTACGTTCAGCAGTGCCAAAGTAGTAGTGTTTGGTAGAACATACCATCACCATCTCATTCCAACGGAAAATGGCATGTCCATTCGTTGGAACGACATTGTAATTGTAACGAGAACAATTTATTCTCTTCTTGGAACGTTCTTTGTTGTTGACCATTACCTCAAAAATCACTACATTTGTCCGGTCGTTTGGCCCGATATCGACCATTCATGAATGTGGCATGGAATGTTGTTTTAATATAACGGTAATGTTTTGTTCCAACTGTCATTTGTCATGTTTTCGATTACACCGTTCTGATTGCCATTTTATAGCAATGGGCCTAATGATGAAATCACGCTTTTGCAAGTGGACACATTAATTGTGTGCAGGAGTCTATATATAGGACCGGTGCCATCGCCTTAACATTGCTGATGTTTGCAAAGTTCGACGAAATAGTTTCACGTCCATTTTGAACGATTTGTAATTGCATTCGGATGTGACCAAATATTAGTTTTAGGGGTAGTTTTGTATTGGAGTGAATTAGATAGTTTTTATGTTCCCCAAAAACATATATATATATTACATTACACCGAAAGTGCAATAGACGCTGCCTCACTTTGAATGCAATTAATAATTCTTAAAATCATGAAAAAGCTACTATTTTTTTTCAAAAAAAAAAAAAATATATATATTTTTGCGTTCATTTTTCATCACTCTCTCTTTCTTTTTATAAAAAAGGATATTCGTTCCAAGAAAAACACCACCACCACCACCATTTATTGTTTGGCTGTGTTTTGTTTTGGTATCCCTCAATCGTTCATTTGATTACTGTTTCTGTTACTAAAAATCACTCACTCCGTTGTGAGTAGTTTTGCATTCCATTGCATTGATTTTACAAAATTCGCATATTTTTTTCCAAATTCGTATTGGAATGTGGATCAAGTAATATACTCTGGTATCCGCATAATATATATATTATTACCAGGCAGAGAGGAGGGCGGTCATTTCTAACCCGATTTCAAACTGTCTGGTTTAGTCCAAGGCGCATATGTTTTAAAAGGGATATATATATATATATATATTTTTTTTCGTTCGTTCCCACGCCTCTCACACCCGCCCCTGCCGACCGAGGGGGCTACCTCCCTATACGCAGGGAGCACGTACACACCAAAGACCGGACTAAGGCGGGTTAGTAGTGGTTTAACAACACCGGCTACAGATAGATCATCAGCCGGCAATTAGTAATAATACAACAAATATAAATTAGAATTAGATACATTAAACAGGCATTACATTAACATACATTAAACAAACAACAGTAAACAAAAGCTAGAATATAAAATTTGGCAACTGCTGCTCAAATTTCAGGGTCTACTTTTTCCAAGCCCAGTATAGAATTCTTGATAGAATTGCAATGGACTACTTAGGCATATAACATTACTTATACTATTATATATTACACATAAGGACCTCATTGGGTTGTTTAGTTCGTAATTAGTTCTCGCGATGGACAATTTCAACGGTTCAAAATTACGTGTTCTTCGAGAGGGAACATTAAAAATTATTTCTTCCGTAAGGTGAATCGATCGGACCACGTGTTAATTTAATAATTAATAATGATCTTAACATGAAACGTCTTTTTCTAGTGTTGGAAGATTAATTAACAATAAGCGACTTTTATAAGGTGGAAGTAATTCCGATGGGTTCCAATTTAGGCCACGCAAGGCAAAGATTAAGAACTGAACTTGAACTGTCTCAATTTTATCACAGTGACATTTATAAAACGGACTCCAAAGAATGCAACCATATTCTAGGACTGGGCGGACAATACTAACAAATAATCTTTTAGTAACATAAGGGTCATCAAACTCTTTAGACCAGCGTTTAATGAATCCTAATAAAGACTTGGCTTTATTAACACAAGAATCGATATGAAGATGAAACCTTAGTTTAGGATCTAAGATGACGCCAAGATCAGAGAAAGAATCAACATTGTCCAGTTTGTATGACCTTATAAAGTAATCGGATTGTATTGGAAGTGATCTGAATAAGGAAAATTTCTTACATTTTTTTTTTTAAATTAAGAGACATTCCATTTGCACTGCACCAGTTAAAGAGTGAGTGTAAATCGTACTGTAAATAAACTGAATTACGTGTATTTATATGCGGAAACAGCTTGACATCATCTGCATATATTAGTATTTTGGAATAAAGAATGGAATTCGGAAGATCATTTAGATAAAGAACAAACAATAACGGACCCAAATGACTTCCTTGCGGAACTCCAGAGGAAACAACAATATCTTTAGAAAAGGAATCGCTGAACAAAACTTTTTGGGTACGATCCTCTAAATAGGATGAAATCCAGCTTAAAAGAATTGACGGGAACCCCATAACATTAAGTTTATGGAGCAATAGCTTATGAATTACAGTATCGAAAGCTTTACTGAAGTCTGTATAAATAACATCAGTCTGTTGTTTATTTGCGAAGCCATTATGAACATGACAAACAAATTCAAGAAGATTGGAAGTAGTAGATCTGCAGTATTTGAATTTTTAAATTTTTTAAATAATCTACTTTTTATATTGCGTAAACGCTTAAGAGTCGGTGTAAACCAGGGAGGACTCTGATCATTCAATTTGTTAACAGGAAGGAACATAATTATTATAGGAACATAATTATTTAAAGAAGTATTTAGTAGTTCTTAAAATCTTGATACACACGAATCGATGTCACCACTTAGATCCCATATAGTTGAAAACAATGAAGAACGTAGTTGCACAATATTTGTTTTAGCAAAGTTACGTCTGATAATTGAAGTTTTTGCGGGCGTAGTATTAGAAGAATTATTTTTCAATTCTCAATTCACAGTGAGTGTAGGGTGATAAATGTCTTCAGGAATTACATATGGAGAGCCTCTAAAGATTGAGATATTTAACGTAGACGAAAATACTAAATCTAATAGGTTCTCTTTAACATTCAATACGTCATTTACCTGGTAAAGGCAGAGTTCAAAAATTTTATCCCAAAAAGCATCGAATACAATTGGATAAGTCGAGGGAACATAATCCAATATATTATCGCCCGGGATCCAAGCGACACCTGGAAGGTTGAAATCTCCCATACATATTAAAGAAGAATTGTTATTAAGTAACGAAGACACTTTTCCAATAAAATTAGCGTGATTTAAATATATTTCAACTCCTGAATTGGGTGGAATGTAAGAACAAGTTAAGAATATAGTGTTACCAAGAAATGTCAATTTTGCAGAGACAAATTCAATATCCTGATCAACTGAAACTTCAACAAATTCCGAAGGAATCGTTTTATGAACTGCATTAAGAACTCCTCCTCCTTTTTTAGATGTTCTATCTTTTCGAGTACATCAGGTTTAATCCATGTCTCGGTAAAAATAATTACTTTATAATCACTATGGAAACTTTTAAGAAACTCATTTCTCAATTTAGTATTGAGGCCTCTAACATTTTGATATAGAATCGGTAAGACTATATTTAGTTTTTTGAAGCAGGTGGAATATTCACAGTTCTAGGAATGTATGGACGTTCCCTGAAAACAAACTCTTTTACCAAGATACCATCGGGCCAAAACGAATTGTTTAGTATAACATTTAAAAATTTATTAGGAACTATTATTTTAAATGAAGCAATATTCCGAGGTTGAGATGAATTGAATTTAAATATTTTTAAATCACTATCGGATAAATCGTTTATTTTAGATTTCACATAGTCACGGATATTATCATTAGAGGTGTTAGGGTGAAGCCTAGATATAAACACGGTTTTACGTGGAGCTACAACAATCAATTGGTTTGAAGAGGATGGTCCAGTTCCAATATTACCAACATTAGGGGAATAACAGCATTTGAAGGTTGGCCATTGACAACAATAGCAGGAGGTAAGGATAATTTTTTACACTAATCATTGTCGTTTCCATGTACGTATACCCTCACCCTAAAGGAGTGTATAATGATCTAAAATATTCTTACACCTGAGGATATGTTCATATTCGGCATCACATCCACGCCAACTTTGGCTTGGACGATAATTAAAATAACATAATTTTTGACGGACAACAGATTCGGACCACCAATTACCCCAAGATAGTGGTACATAGTAGGAAGATCGATGACCTCTTCTTGTGGACCTCTTTAATAGCAACTGTACTAAGCGATACGCAATGAACAAAAATTTTAACCTGTCAGTACGCTACTGGATGCCTTCTCATAACATTATGTTCCTTTATCAGCAGGTTTCGAAGGTTGCTGGGATTACTTGCCACTAAGTTCGACTTTCGTCTTCCCTGTGTAATTTTTCTTCTTCCTACTTTATTCGCAACTAAAGCCGTCATTTCGTCTTCCCAATGACAGCCTTCCCACTATCCTTCCTGACTGATATTCGAACATGCGAGACCGTGGGCTGAGCTGCTTTCGCCAACAAAGACATCTTTGCGACTGGTTGCTGTTCCTCCGTGGATCTCATCCTCTTCATTGCTTTAGGCATTCATGATCCTGTACAGTGGGTTTCCTTTGCCGTCGCCTTGTTAGAGTTCCCGGCTTGGCAATTCATTATTGCTAGGAGCACTCAATTTTTTTTTAACTTCTGTTCCTTCAGTAGTTGTTTGCCTCATACGCCGACGTATACACGAAAGGTTCCGCTTCGGAGGAACCCACAGCTGAAATATTTTAAGTCTCCTATCGATTTGAGGAGAGTATTGATGATGGTGTCATCAGTATCATCCTCCTCATCTGACATTGGGGTATCATCCCATATGTCACTTGGGATGTTTTCCTGGCTTTGACGGAAGGGATTCACTTTGTCGGGTCAAATTTTCATTTATGTTGACCAAGATCGACACAAAGTCATCCCCTCTCGCAGATGGCGTCTGTTGCGATATTGATTGATTTTGTTGTGAGAAGAGTCCGTGACCAAATTCGACATATTTCGAGTATCTGCGCTTGTGTGCCAAGGCAGCCACACCATCATCAGTCGATAAATTTGTTTTGGTTTTCGTTTTTAGAGGTTTAAAACGGTTTGGGACTCCATCGGCATTGGTTGGTAGAGGACCTGAGGTCAAACTGGCATAGCCTCCTTACCATGGCAAGGACTAATACTCCTCGAGACGCCCAGTTATCGATGAGGCTCCGTTCGAATACAGTCGGAATCCTGACTGCAAACCATATACACTAATGGGTGCGAGTTCGCATAACACGTCAGCATAGGAGAGTCATCCCTTAGGGAGAGGGACTTGGAACCCATATGTTTGGATACTTATAGGGGCTCCAAAACACTTCGCCTCGTTGGGATATGCACTATCCATAACCTGTGGTTGCGTTCGATATCATTCAGCTATGCTTCCGATCGCAGGTTCGAGGGCATTGGAGTCGGCCAATATTGCTGAAGTCAGATTCTGAGACGGAAAAAATAATAATAACCACAATAACAGATGCCCGGAATTGCCAAGCGATCGTTTGATTCAAAGTTTTTTCAAGATCCTACGCATAGACCGATACATAATCACCTGTGACAATATTTTCAAGCTATGTGATCAGTTCTCACACGCAGAAATGTTCTGTGGCACAACGGACTCCCTTTAAAATTATCATCTTAAAGCAAACATCGAACACGATTAAATCCATTAAATCAATTTTTTCATTTCTATATGATTGTGGAAAAATATCGCAAAAGAGGCGTTTATTAACCCAGGAATTTCAAAAAAAAAAATTGAACTCCATTCCAAATAATTATATACCCAGCAACAAAGTTATGACCTAAATTTTCATTTACACTTTATTATCAAACTCAAGACTTTTTGTTTTTGTTGTTTTTTGACAACAACTTCTTTTCAGCTCCAATTTTCGATAATTTGAAAATTGCTTCAAGGAATAATAACAAGTACAAGTTAGCCGTCTCACAAAATAAAATAAAAAACAGAAAAATACAACGCCAAAATACGAAAGAAAACTTTAATTAAAATCGTACAATAAAATTCATTATTTATTATTCTAATTTGACATGCATATTGTGATCCAAACTCAGCTCCACTTCATACCTGGTGTTACTGGTATGAAGCCAATTGAATTGCGGTATGGTGTATCACAATGGCCCCCTTACCCCAATTGGGGGCAATGTGAAGAGTTATAATGCCGACAAATGATATGTAACAACAAAAACACCAGTCGTTCGTTCAGTCGGGCAATCATAAACGCGTCATATTCAAAAGTCAAATCGTTGTTGTATTCAAAATGAAAAAAAAAACGACGACTGCCAACTTTAGAAAAAAAGAGACAACATTACACTTTGAAATGGATCTGTAATTTTCGTCATATCATGGCAGTGCAATTAATTTCGAGCAACAAGAAAGCGTCGGAATAAAATACAAAAACAAAAAAAGAACAACAACAAATGAAATTTATTCACTCGTATTTCTATTACACTTTACCTTTAAGCGGCGAACGCAACCAGCCATTCCTTTCATTCTATACGAAAGACAGACAGCTATGCTTATCAAAACGAGCAGATCTCTTACGAGAGCTGTACAATATGCCAATTAATATTTAAGTAACGCTCCTGAGGCCACAATTAGTTTTTTTATGTTGCAGCGGCAGTGGTTTTCACACTTCTCACTCGGAATTGCATTTCATTGCGGTGCAGTGCACTGCGTTATTCTCCCAATTGGGCACCACAATTCAATCCTCATTTCAAAGTCAGCCGTGAAAGTGGCCATCACTATTTCACATTGTTGTTGGCCATTGGTAATATCATTACATATTGTAATATGCTCTCAAGCTGCCAGTGAGGCAGGCAGACAGTCAGCCTGCCAACCAACCAGCCAGTTGAGCTGATCTGAACGTTTATTAAGATCTCAAGTTTTAAAGTGCCGGTAATGTCGTTTCAGTTACGCTCGCAATGGGGTGCAAAAGGTGTGAAATTCCTGCTGGGCCTTAATGCAGTTAATAAGAAGCACGCGGTATCCTCTGAGTGTGGAGTTGCATTCGAATTGAAGTTGAAAATGCTGTTTCATTCTTTGGCTGTGTTGATATCTGTCCATCATTGGTATTCTTGGTCACATGTGTAAAAAAAAAACAGCAAAACAGAATCTTAGAATGAACTAGCATAAGAAGTAATACATTCATACTTGAATTTAATAATACAAGTCGATAAAGGTAAATTAATAAATCAATGAATTGAATATATAATTATATTTTTTTTAATTATAAAAAATTATTGACCCTTTATATTATTAGTTCAATTAGTAAAACATAATACCAACCAAAACAATACAAATTAAAGAGGATATGGAAATTGACAAAATTTCTATAGGAATTAAATGAACTTCGTACCTCCACCACTAATTTATTGAATTGTAAGTTACTAGGTTGTTCGTGCTCCGAACAAATAATGTTCCAAATTGCAGTACTCAGGCTTGAAAACTAAGGCGTTTTTTTAGTTTTTTATTCATCCGTTATCCAATGGGGCGGGACCTTTATGTGGAGGCTATATCAAAATATAGACCTAAATTCCAAAGGAAAATCGAGGTGGTTATTGACTTACAAGTGTCGTCCTTTGACTCTATATTGTACAGGGATACAAAAAATTGCAGAGGGGTAGGAAACGCCTAAATTAGACTCATTTTAAAAAACAGAACCCAATCGGAAGCTATAAAAAAATTACAATGTTTGTTTTATGCAGATTATCGTTTAAACATAATGTATGTATAAGTTTGTGTGCGTACATCTAGCCCAGGTCACTAATTAATAAAAAAAATTCATGACAGTCCCATTTTTTAATTAATTACAGTTATTGGTGTACGTAGGTAATAATTAATAATTACATAAAAATTACATATGGAATATATAAATAATTTTGTAATTTGAGTAAAAGAACGTCAGGAAATATTTCTAAAAATTTTATCTAAATATCTCCATTATTATATATCGGCTATCCAGGAAATTCGGCCAATATTGATCGTTATTGGTATCCAGACATAAAAAAATCTAAAACATAAAGTTACATCGAAATTGATTGAAGCACGTACCCAAACTCCCTATACAAAAATTGCTAAATTATTTATATTTATACATATTTTGAAGTTCCCTGTCTCTAAAATTTATAAATATAAGATGTAACAACCATGGCTATATCTTGAGAGCAATGTTCAGCTTTAGAAAATATTTGGTTTAATTTATTGAAAATATGCCAATTGACATACATAACATTTTATGGAATTCATTTTTCATTTTATTTAAATACTTTGACCAACTCAACGGCATCAACTAAGAACAATTTCATATAAAATACGTTAAATTGAATGAAGGTACGTGTAATATATTGTTGTCCCATTTCATGGAATGCGGTGCTTAAAAGATCAAATGCTACAGTAGTGATTTACGTATAGCTGGAGGGTCAGTAAATAATATGAAACGATATTTAAAACCAAATCACCCTCATAGACAACCGTGGAGCTGGAAACCACGGAAAATAGCAAAGGTGTCCGGAGCAACAACTGCAGCGCAAACAAGTGTGCTGCCGAATATAACGGAGTTATGCCATCGACCACCACCCATTAACAAAGTGGAGAAAATAGATAGGAAAGTCCTTCGAATGATTGTGAAAGGTAATCATTCATTACGGTTGGTTGAACTGCCAGAACTTAATTGAACGATATAAGCAACTGAACGAGGTGAACGACCTAGTTCACTTTTAAAAAATGATCTAGTTCGTTCGATCACCGAACTGAACGAGATTGCCCAAGACTAAATTGTACCAAATTTAGCACAAAATTTCCAAGAGGATCCACCTCAACAATCCAACCAAACTTCCTGCATACCCCGATCCCACACACTCACAATGATTCCAAATTAAAATTTCAGGATTCCAAGTCTATGGTTCAATGTAAATTATACCAAATTTAGAACACAATAGTACGAATTTCCAATATTTCCTACTGAACCCAAACCCACATCCCCACAGTTATGCTAAATCCAAGTTTCAGGATTCCAACCCTATCGGTTCACCCACAATTCAAATTTTACCAAATTTAGTACACAGTAGCACCAATTTCCAAAACGTATACCCATAGTGATCCTAAATCCAAGTATCAGGATTCCAATTCTATCGGTTCGCCTACAATTCGAACGGTATCAAATTTAGTACACAGTATTACCAATTTCCAAAACTTCCTACATAGCCCATTTCTACACCCCCACAGTGATCCTACATCTAAGTTTCAGGATTCCAACTCTATCGGTTCACCCACAATTCAAATTGTACCAAACATAGTACACAGTAGTATACATTTCCAAAATGTTCTACATACACCAATTGTACCAAACTTAGTACACAGTAGTATACATTTCCAAAATGTTCTACATACACCAATCCAAGTTTCAGGATTCCAACTCTATCGGTTCACCCACAATTCAAATTGTACCAAACTTAGTACACATTAGTAAACATTTTTAAATATTCCTACATTTCTCGATCTTACACCTCAACAGTGATCATGACTCCAAATTTCATGATTTTGGTTCGCCTAAAATTCAAATTGTACCAAAATTTAATACCATTTAGTACCCATGAATATAAATTGCATAAATTGAATCCTGACCCCTATCCTACACCCCTACTGTAATCCTGACTCCAAATTTCATTGTTTCCACTCTATCGGTTCATCCAAATTCAAATTGTACCAATTATAGTACGATTTAGTACTTTTCGTACACATCAGTAAAAAATTTCCAAAACTACGTACATATCCCATTCCTACACTTCGACGGTAATGTTAATTTCAAATTTCAGGATTCCAGCTCGATTTGTACCTCCAAAATAAATTTGCACCAAATATAGTACTTTTCGTACACATGAGCACACACTTTCAAAGTCATCTCCTTAAATGGAACCTACTTCTCAACCTTAATTCACAAATTTCAAGTTTTTAGCGCTATCCGTACATACTACGAAATTGTACCAAATTTTCGTACTTTTTGGATAGTTATAGTTTGAATTTCCAAAAACCCTTTGCTACATCTATCCTACACTCCATCAACTACCACCAACCCAAATTTCCAGCTCCACCGGTTCGCCAAATACAAGTGGTATCACATTTAGTACTTTTCGTACTGTTCTAGTACGAATTTCCAAAAACCCAGCCTTATCTGTCACATTTGGACCAAGAGTGACACTCACTCAAAATTGTATGATTCTAGCTTAAGCCGTTTCGCCTGGAAGTTGATGAATCGTTAAATCTGTCAGTCAGTCAATCACTTTACTCTTTGTATTATTATAGATTGATAGATGAGTTCCAAATTGGAAAGGGTTGCCACCATCAAATTCTCAAATGAGAATACCTTCCACAATTATGTCATGAGTATATGGTAGCTACCGGTATAATCTTTTTAGTGGAAAGATTTGAAACCTCACCAATCAAAAGTATCAAATTATAGTCAATTTTGTTCTCCAAAATGCCGAACAATGTGGGGTACCGCTAGCTGGGGGCTGCACCGAAACTTGGCTCAATATTAATTATTTTTGGTAGGGAAATTTTTTGCCCAATGAGAATTCGAAATATAAAATTGAAGCCACTTCGGTTGAAAAACATGTCTCATGTTACCAAAATTCATAATAATGGAGCTACCAATCCATAAAGGCTCCTCCGAAGCATGGTCCCATATTGATAATTTTTTGTAAAGATATTGTTTACCCAATGACCATTATTGAAAATTATTAGTAGTAAGATTTTCTATCCAGGAAGAATCCAAACTACCAAAGTAAGTTGAAATAGTTGCCCAAAGATTCAAAATATTGAATTTTGGGGCGTACCGTTATATGGAGCCACCCAAAAACGACCGATCTTATCTGGCGAACATGGCTATATCGACAATGAATTGTATTCTGATTAAGAGTAAATGGGGCCTCACTTCACAATGAGTATAATGAATTTTTAAGAAATACAGATCTCATTAATTACTACAAGAAAAGTTCTTTCTACACATTTTTAGCACTTTCTAGCATTTTTATACCCTTCACCACAGTGTGGTACAGGGTATTATGTCTATGTGCATAAGTTTGTAACAAGCAAAAGGAAACGAGGTAGACCCATAGTTCCTTTTGAGAATATGCATAGAATCACTTTCTGAGTCGATTTATGCATGTCCGTCCGTCCGTCTGTCCATGTTAAATTGTAAACAAAGTACAGGTCGCATTTATAATCCGAATTGGATGAAATTTGATACAGCTCATTTATTTGGCCCAAGGACGAACCCTATTGAAATTGGAAAAAATATATATAGTAAATGGTGCACCAAAGCTCCAAATTATGGCTAATTTTCACAAAATTTTGCACAACATACTGAAGTTAGGATAGACTAACATGTGCCAAGTTTTACTGAAATCGGTTCAGATTTAGATATAGCTCCTATATATAGTTTCGTCCGATTTTCAGTAAATGATTGACCGATTGACACAACATTTTTCACAACGTACTGAAGTTAGTAAAACTACGGTGTAGAAAGTTTCGCCGAAATCGGTTCAGATTTTGATATAAGTCCCAGGTATAGTTTCGTCAGATTTTATGTAAATGGTACACCAAAGACCCAATGTTAGTCCGATTGCCACAAAATTTTGCACAACGTACTGAAGTTCGTATAGCCTTACGTGTGTCTAGTTTTTTTTTTTTTTTTTTAAATCGGTTTAGATTTAGATTAGCTCCCATATATATTTTCGTCCGATTGACACAAATTGACATGTGTTTTTTAGGTAAGATATAGCCCAAAATTTACTTTAGATCGACTTCTTGTTAGTTGAGCTCCAAATAATCAGTGGATATCCACTTGAAATGTCCTATAAATTGATTTATATAATTTTTCCCATTGTAAACAAATGACTCTATATCTGTCCACATGAAAAATTTAGTCTAGGTTGCAGAATGACATGTTTATGGATTGATCTAATTAGGTTCACATATTTTGTAAAGATCGCATCTTTTTGTTCATATAATTTCGTGTTAATGGTTCTTCAAAAATGCGAAGTCGGTTAGTTTGCATCTGTTGAATATACCCGAAGTGGTTAAGGGTATCATATAGTCGGCCCCGTCCGACTTTACTACTTTCCTTACTGGTTTATTAACCCTTTCAGTGTTTTTGTCGAATATATTCGACATTTAAAATTACTCTCTTTCTTTGCGATTTTTCGGTTATCCTATGTACCGTTACAATTGATGTTTTTGTTTTTGCTAAAAGACAGACAAAACTGTCCGGGGAATAAAATAAGAATATATGTGCCTTTATATGATCATAAGCACAAAATTTTAGATTTTTATTCCGACAAAAAAAAATTTTGACACTGAAAGGGTTAACCAAGTTTTGGCAACACTGATTACAGCAAAAGTGCGATCTAACACAACACGAAAACACGATGTCGAAAAGCTGCTAGCACAACAGTAGCAGAAGCCTACTTATGTCAACTTACCCACATGCTAGTCGAAATCACTTCTTGCCCTGATAATAATATAGAAGCACAATGTCAAAGAATTGCCCACTCCCTACAAACTGCAGCAAAAGCAGCACTTGGGTACCAAAGGCCAGAAACCAAGTGTCGATTGGGAGTGTAGTAATGCTATTGAGTCTAAGAGTATATTCAATATGTCAAAGGTGTATCTTAAATATTGTGATCTTTATCGGGATTTCAATAGTCTGGCATGTATAAATCGACATAGAATTTTATTCCGATCAAGAATATACATACTTTTGGGTTCTCAGGTGAATATTTCATTTATTTGGCCCAAATTGGTGAAAATCGTTTCAGATTTCGATATGGCTCCCGTATATTTTTTTCTGGTCATTTCGCCATACTCCCAATGCTCGGCTTTGTTTCTTATTTGCCCATACAGATTTCCCACATATACTCAGTAGAATTCAGATCGGATGACTGCCATACATTACCTCTATACCATCATAGAGACTTCACCATGCTTTTATCATTCTTCAAAATTTTACTATAATATATTAGATTGAGTTTCGTTCACTAACAACTTGCATTTGACATACTTTCGAAATTTTCTAAATTTGAAAACTCAATTTTATGTATAATGTAATGGCTTTAGACAATTCAATTCAGAACAGACCATCATACATAACAATATGCTTAGTTAATAGTTTTGTAAAACACGAGCATCCCATTTATGCGGAAAGACTGGGCATGAAATTGTGATTTGTATGCGTATTATGATTCATCTGTAT
The DNA here is from genome assembly GCF_032173495.1 of Musca vetustissima. Taxonomy (NCBI): domain Eukaryota; kingdom Metazoa; phylum Arthropoda; class Insecta; order Diptera; family Muscidae; genus Musca; species Musca vetustissima. The sequence continues at coordinate 54,190 of NW_026887400.1, forward strand.
CTATAATTCGGAAATATTATCTTCATATCATCATAGCCTTAAAACACACATTCTACACATAAAAGTGTGACATTTCAAATCAAAATTGAAACAATTCATCATTTACTTAAATCCAAATTAAATTTCCACAGCTCTTTAAAAAAACGTTGGCCTTTGTTCTTTCATCCTAGCTCGTGTTGTGGTCATCATCAAACATCACGTCATGCTGATTTCAACAAGGATCGAATTCGAAAACATCCCTTTTTTTCGTATCATACAGGTGATTTTGTTTTTTGTGTGTTCGAATTTTTTGATAAATGAAAATATCAACGACGCCAAGGGTATTGGTAAGCAGCACTCAAGGCGCCTGGACATCTTAGATTTGATTAATGATGTTGTTCTTGCATTTGCCATAGACGGAATTTTAAACAGAACATTTCGTGATGATGTTCCTTTTTTCTCGTTTTTGGGAAAGGAATTTTTGCACTTGGAGGTTAAATTTGACCGCTTGAGCGAAGAGGAAAACCCTGTAATGATGAAAGTGTTTTCCACATATTCCTAATCTAGTTTCTCACAAAAAAAGGCCGACCCCCACACCAGTCAAAGGTGTTTTCGTTTTCGTTTTCCATTTCATTTTCTTTCATTTCGTTTCGTTTGCTCGAAATAATTGTTTCAAAACGGAAATTAAGTTGTCATTTAAGTTTTCGGGGTGTTAATGTCTTAATTTATCAACGTGTAGGTGTACATTAATTAATTCGGGACTGTTGAGAAGGTATACCATAATTAAAAGTTGTTAATAATGTTGTATGGCTATGACCTTTGGTGTTGTTATTTTTTGTTAATTTTGGTGAAATGTTGTATTTTGAATTCGTTTAAACCTTTGCAGAAAGTGGAGGGTGCATTAGAGCAGCAACAACAAAAAATACTAAGACATTAGGAACCAACACCAACAAAAATGGGAGTATTCAAATGTGTTATTTTCAAAGTGCCTGTAGTGGATATGTTATATATGTATATGACTTAATTATTTTTTTTTCGAAATAATTATATATCGCCCAGTGTTTTTTTTTTCTTTTTTTAATTTCACATAGATGAATTGTAAGTGAATTATATTTTATAAAGAAAATATTGCAATAGCTGTTACATACACCTGTATTGTACAAACGAAATAAATCAACCAGTAGTGAAACATATGAAAACCTTACATTTGACATAAGGCATCAGGAAGTCAAACAAATTAAACTCAACCAAAAAAGCATTGTACTATTAACAGTAGAAATACTTTAAAGTCATATGGACGCTGTGACATTTTTAGCCTAATTATATATTAATATGTATATTTATATTAAAACGTATGTCAATTAGAATGCGAGTCACATAAAGAAGGACGCTGTGACATTTTTAGGGTAATTATATTATATGTATATATATATATATAATGTATATATATATATATATAGTGAAAATCTATGAAGATATAGCCGATTTATCAGCATCAGGTGACGGCTGAAGGGCTTCTCAAACTTGAAACGCATTTTTCTCTAAACATTTTTTTGTGAATGGCGGGCACGATAACTCAAAAACTAATAACCCAAAGCCAATCGGCGAAGATCTTCCTTATTTTTTAACTTGGTTTTTGGTAAAAAATCGGCGATTTTCCACAAATATTTTTTCAAAGGTCCACTATTTTGAGAGAGAAGTCAATAATGACACAGAAATGTATGTTATGTTCCAGTAAACAAGTTAATACAATGTTATTGTAAACAAGTTAATAAATGTCCCTAGAACCATCAAAAACCCAATGACCGGCTACATATTTGATCACCTGGCTACCATAAGTATAAACATACACCTAAGTCTGTTTTTACACGGTAGATTGGTTCCAGAAGAAGCCGTGTAAAAAAGACATTGATTGTGATATGAACATACTTCGCAAAAATTAAATTTGACAAAAAAATTTAAGTACATAAAATTTCAAATCGTGCTAAATGGAATAAAATCGTGTAAAAAAATTAAAAATATTCAATTTTCAAACCGTGTTATATCAAAACCGTGTACAAAAAGACCGTATAAAAACAGACTTAGGTGTATATGCATTTAATTAGAATATATTACAGGATGACTCAAAATTTTAAAAAAACTACACACCTGACACTCTGCTACGTACTCAAAAGTGTTTTTTTTTTTTTTTTTAATTAAGTCTAATGGTTCAGTTAGCGATAGCCTAGTCTATATGGACAATATTGTATTGGTGGATACAAGTCATTAATATAATGAAAATAATGACGTATTCTTATTTTTTCGGGATTATTATAATATATTATTATTCTTATTTTACGACGGAAGACATTTATCAACGTTTTGGTCAATATAATAAACGGCGTAATTTAAATAAATTTTAATAAAATTTGATTGTGAAAGGTTTCGGAGTCAGGACATTTTTCTCTACATGTGTACCAAAATTCATTGATGTACCACGAAAACAAAAAAGCCAATTTTTTGAAAATGGATCAACGAAAGACGAAATATTTTCCAAAATATAAGAACCAATGTGCAGATTTGCAGATTTGTCAATTCTAAATAATGATAGTTTCATATATTTTTTTAAGATTTAAAGACATTTCTTTTGGCACCAGTTAGCCAAAGAATGTAAGTCGAACTGTAAAAGATTGGAGTGACTTGAAGAATCAATATGCTGGAAAAGCTTAACATCATTAGCATTTTAGCATTTAAAAAAATATCAGTGTAAGATTAATGGGTTGATTGCGGATGGTAACCATAGTTTAGTGGTGTTGCCAGTTGCAAAATTTGAATTATGCCTTCTAATAGATGATACGCCTTGCACATCATTTTCATCATCAAAAAATAGATCCAATGAGTTTATCATCACTTAAAATTAGTTTTTTGAAATATTCTATTCATTTTTTAATTTACAATAGTTGCAGAAGTGTCAAAACAGTATTATCGACAGCAACTGAGAAAAGTGGATATTCATAATGTTAAGTTTTGTTTAATGGCGTTGCCAGTTGAAATCGCAACTGGAGTTTGGTTGCTATCCATAATCGACCCATAAGTTTATAAATAAATTTCATTTGCACAGGATTTATGAATAGTGTGGGAAGACCACATAAATATGATTTTTTCCAAAACATTTGAGTTCCAAAACCTAGTGCCAAGCAATGCCAGAGGATGTTTTAATGGTTATACCACCCATCGACGCCTTAATATGTTCTGTATCCAGAATTTTGCGACCTTTCATAAACTTCTGAATTATTGTCAATATTTTAAAAATAGTCGTTGAAAATTGCAATGTAAAAAATTAATAAAAAATTTAAATTGAAAATTAATATTATGCTGATAATTACATTGTAAGATTTTAGTCTCGCCTTCAACCAAATTCGCTGAAATATAGTATTTTGGACTCGCATTGTGCATTTTGGTAAGAATATCAAAAAAAATTAATTTTGGTCCATTATTTGGAGTAGCCCCCATATAAGGTTATCCCTCTAATGTTGGTTCTTCGTGGGTTTTTTGTGCGTTTTCCAGTATTTTCAATTCTCATTGGGTGTGAATTCTTCTATCAATATTGACTTAAGCTTCGAGGTAGGCCCCATATAAACGGAATCCCCTCATTCTGTATTTTGATTTTTATCACGTTTTTCAACTAAAAGTCGGTATTTCAAATTTAAATAAAGTGTACCATATTTGTAAAACTATGATTTTAGCTATTTTCGTATTAAATACTGCTAGGAAATAAAATATTTAATTTATTCTTAAGTTTGATCCGCCATTTTGGATTAATTTTATTTGATTTTCAAAATCTGGTTTCACATTTGTAATCAGTGGTCAAAAATAATTTGATTACAGTATTTTTCGGTTAATTGCACATCAAAATTTGCACAAATTTTCGTTCAATTAACCGAGGAACCAATTATCCGAACCCGCTTAATTGAATAGTTTATTCAATTACAGAAATCTCGTATAATTGGAACTACTAATGATTTAAAAAAAAAACAATTTCAGATACAAATTACGCTTTCTCGAAGTTTTTCCTTAGCAATAAACATATGTTTTGTATTAGTCAAATATGTATGTAAAAAAATGGCAGATTATTTTTCAATTATTATTATGCAATTAACCGGTGAAAAGTAAAAGGAAATTTATTTTTGATGACATGACTTTTGAACCAATTAAGCGGGAAAATCAATTAACAGGGTTTAATTATCCGAGAAAATTTACATGTATTTCCCTATGAAATATTTTTTGCCCCATCATGTGTCCCATTTTTTGCCCCAACCGAAAAATACTGTATTTAAAATTTAAAACCATATTTTGAATTTTTTTCTTACATAATCTTAATTAGCGTCCCCAAAGGACGATCTTCTTTGTTATCACCTGCCACCCATTAACAATTTGGAAGATTAAAATCCCCCATGCAAAGATGTTTCAGAGGATATAAGTAATAGTACCAAAATACGATAATTCGCAATAATTTGAATATTAGGATTAGTTTCTACATCTGCAAGTTCAAATGGAATTGAGTTGTGGACTGCAAACACCACTCCAAATTTTGTCTAACCTGTCTTTTCTATAGACTTGAAAGTTATCAGAAAAAATGTCAGTATCTTTAATATCAGGACTGAGCCATATTTCTGTGAACACAATCATTTTAAAATCTAGAGGTCTCACGAAAAGCAGGACTCTTATCATAATAATCTAGTGGGTCAAATAGCCCAGACTTTTGTGTACAAAAATATATTTGCATTCTATAGCGTATATATTTACTCCACCTCTCTTCTTACTTGCTGGTTGTTATTTTTGAAACCGTTTTTAGACTACTATTTCTCTTGCTAACAATCGCCGACTTTTCAATCACTCGGGTGTGACTAGATTTTCATTCCATTGTTTGTTTATTTTAGATACTCTTACCGACCTCTGCATTGGTGTTACAAAATTCCCATATGTGTTTTCCAAAATATTTCGATATAATCCTAAATACAATATAAATAATAAAAAATTTTTTTCGGATTATTTTCAATGTGGGTCCCGTTTAAATGTCGTAAACATTTTGTTCATATGTATATTGAAAATCCCAGATAGGATAAAAATCTTGTGGGTACAATTTACAATGTACTTATTATATTAAGGGTACTGACCGATAATAAATAGTTTCATGAAATCCGGTACAGCAATTTTTTTATCAGGGGAACATGAACGATAGTAATGGACAATAGTCTGAAAAGGATTGGGCTAAACGTACAATTTTATTCGATCATGACAATGTTATACAGAAATATTTTATTTGAAATTTTAAGAAACTTGTTGCGAGCAATGTTTCTTGTCTTACCAATTTTCAAGACATACAATAAAAAACTTTTTCTCATTCTCATGATGGGAACCAATAAATATTTTATTTAGAGTGCACAACTACAATAATATTTATATTTTCAATATTTCAAACAATTCAAAATTCAACTAACGATTTCAAATTTTTGGCGAACGTGCAAAACCAACAACACCAGGCCAAATATATTTATTATCCCGAAAATTTACCGCTATGCCATTGGTAGACAATTCTGGACATTCTTTTCCATAGCAACTCATGGACCGAATAAAATTCTTAGAACAACCAGTCCACCCGAATGAGGTTCGCCACTTAAGCTCCGTTTATTATTGTTTATAAGTGCACTTAAGAGATCAGATAACTCAATTAAGCGTGCGAGCATAAACAAAGCTGCAAAGACTGTCTGACCATTGGACCGACACTTTGCCAGTGAAAAAGATCTACGATTGAAATGGGTTCAATGCTGCACTGACTGGATGGCTGGCTGACTGGATGTGTCTTTGGCTTTGGGCTAACTTGGACGGCGAGTGATTTTGTTATTAGCCGCGTGTAAATGAATTGTAAACGTGAGTTTTATAGGCATTTAGCATAATAACACATTTTATGGATGAGATGGGTTGGCAGACCAACGAAACTGATCCCACAGCGGTGATGTGATTGTAAGCTGGCTTAGTTCTTTGCAATGCAGCCATACCGGGCCAACAAGGATAACACTCGGACACTGAAGTTGAATTGTGGATGCATTTCAATTGATTTGGCCTGAACATTGTTATTGCATGTTTGGCCAGTGTTAAGTTGTCTTTCGTACACCAACTATGCCGGCCGTGCTCCTCCAGAAGTCGGTAAACTATGGAAATTTGCAGCTCACAAGTGTTGGCAAAATCGTGCAGCACAATCTCCATGGAGGTGTTATAATTTAACATCTTTCTTGGCACTCTCTTTCGCCCGACCCGACACAAAGAAATCGTGTTCATTTGATTGTCTTTCGTTATGGCCAACCATCCGACACCGAATGCAGCGGAAAAGGAACAAATAAGTGTGGTATTTTTAGTTATTTTTTTCATCTTTTCTTTCTTTGCAAATCACACCATTACCACCAATTCCTGTAGTCACTGTAAATTTGTTACCAGTTTCGTGTTATTGGTGTTGTTGTTGCTGTTAGTCGTTATTGTTGGCTCTAGCAGCTCTTGATTATGTATTTAGTGATCATTGGTCCAAGTGGTTTTTATGAAAATTGACCGTCCAGGCCACGAACAGCAAACAATCAGCCAACAGCCAACAAACCAGCCAGCCAACTATTCTTGTTGCCCATGTAAGCCGGGAGCACAATTGTATGTTTAGGTCTTGTATTTGTTGCATTTGCCTTTTTATTAAAAATCAATCTTCATTTTTGTAAAATTGAAATGTTTGTAGTTCGTGGTCTTGACTGGATGACTGTTTGTTTGACTGGTTGGTTGCTTTGTAATTGCAATTGCTGGGTAATTTGTTTAGCATTGCAATTGCCATTTTTGTTTACTTTGCTTTGGTTTGTGTTGTTGCTGTTTGTTGTTTATCTTTGTAATTTGACAAGTTAATAGACGTCTATTAGAAGAATTTAGTTGCTAAATGCCAACAATAGACAATTGTTTGTTCAATGATCAACATCATAGGCTCTGATTATATTATTAACCTTAAAATAAATAACATCCATTGATTTAGTACATAATTGGAGAAGTGGGAAGATAATGTTCACAATATACGTATGAATTATGTATCTAATGTTTTCATTTTATTTGGCAATGAGGCTTTAATTTAATGGGAATGTGTATTTCCGTACCAAATTGTTAAACCAAAAATTACATATTTTGGAACAGGATTTTGATATTTTAAAAAATTATAAATTTTAAAACATTTTCCATTATACAAGTATGTACATCAAATTTTGAGCAATAAAACATATCAATAATATTTTCGACGTGATTGTAAACCTCCATTTACTGATATCCTAATATATTACGCAATACTCTTATTACAGTTCCACATTCAATGCAGAACCTATGTTTTATTATAAGTTTTCAAAACATATCGAATGTAATTCGAGAATTCCATTTGTAATTCACAACAAACAATTTGCAATCCGATAATTCCATTTGCAATTTAGCATATAGTTGTATTGAAATCATTTGTAATTAATAGAATGCCTTTCGAAATTATTAGCATTCCATTTCAAATTCCAAGTACTGTATTTGAAATTCATAAAATTGAGTTACAAGTAAATTGTTATGAATTGCAAATGGAGTTTTCAAATTACAAATGAAATTCTCGAATTGCAAATGAAATGTTTTGAATAACATTTGGAAAAGGTGTAGTAGAAGGTCAAGTTGTGATATTGTCTCAATATTTTGACATTATCTAATTTGTCCATTTGTTTCATATTTTATAAATATCCAACTGTCCTTTTGATTTTTATATTGAAATCACTATATAACTCGTAATAGTTTACATCAGGCTAAGAAATGTTTAATGTTTGATATTGTAAACAGGTCCTATCGTTGAGTGGTAAATAATTCCTTCCAGAAAAACCAACAAAAATAGTATTATTTGTTAATGGTGCCATTTCATCCCCTATTTTGGAGATAAATCTTTACCAAAAACAATATGGGTCTTCATTGGGCCGAACCCTCCCTACATGCAAAATTTCGTGTAGATTGGTCCATAAATGTGGCCTGTATCGTTTTTACAAATTATAATGGACGGACGGACACACATGTCTAGATCGACTCAGCTAGTCGATATATGACGATCGGTATAGTTAAAGGTGGGTCTAGGACCAATATTTCGCGGCGTTACAAACTCTCGGGGCTGCACCGAGCTATAATACCCTGACAACATAGTTGTGTAGGGTATAAAATTTGATACAACAAAATTTACACTTTCGGATGAGCATTACTCTGAAGCAAAATATGTATCAAATTACTCCGATTCCCGAGTACAACAATCCTAAAAAAGGTACTCCCCAATCTTCGATATTTTGGGTTTCTTGATTGCGGTTTCGCTGGTTTCCACTTTTCCAGTAGCCCCCATATAACGGTGCCTCTAATTTGCGGTATTTTGGTGTTTTTGAGCGCATTTTTCAACCAAATTCTCTGTAATTTGGCACTTTGCGTTCTTATTGTGTACCAAATCTCTCCACTGAAAATTATAAATATAAGTCCACTCTTTCCGGTAAGCCCCATATCACGGTACCCCCAAATGTTCAGTATTTTGAGAGTTTTGAACCGAAGTCACTGTAATTTGGTATTTGGTAACAAAAAATTATTTATATTTGCCCCCTTTGGGGGTATATAACCCCCCCCCCCTATCCCCGTATAGCCGCATTCCACCATAGTATGGGGGATATTCTGTACTCGAAATTGTCAGTTTATACCCAACAAAGTACAGAATTCTAAGACGATTTAGTCGATTTAGCCATCTGTTGCAATCATTCTACCTTCGGAAGAAATCGAGATAAAAAACTGGAGCGTCAGGAATGCGAATGAACTATATCGATCCGCATTTAGGCCTAGCCCCTATATAATGTTACTTACCGATTTTCGGCATTTTTAATATTTATCGTGAATGAAGGTATTGTGAAGTCGGTCCTCAATTATATATAGCACATACATTATACATTAATGACAACTCCAAATGTTCCGTAATTTGTACACGAAGTAATCAATATTGGTCCCGCTTTAGGTATAGCCTCCAGACACGTACGCATACAAACATTTTATCCACCACCCCTCCCACTGAAATAAAATCCTGTGTACGTTGGTGATGGCCTAATATAAATTTGCCCTCTAAATGGAAGTATTTTGAGTATTTTATATTAGGAAAAATTAAACTTGAACAATTAATGAAATTTGCATTTGGTGTTCATTATGATTTACAACAATCGCTTGATACAATTGTCGTTATAGCCCCACTTTTTGCATGTTGACTATATTTTCATAGTCACTGTCAGTACACCTATGGTGGAGGTTATCTAAAGTTCTATAACGACATTTCTATAAACGGGTTATGTAAACCATAATACAAATTTTAGAAATTTTTAAAGGATAATTATACCCTCAGCCTTATGTCTAATGAGGGTGTATACATTTTAACACGGTGAAAATGTGCCTCATCGAAATATTGGTTTTGGACCATGTTTCTTTGGATCAAATCCGTTTCAGAAAATGTATACTTCATTTAAACTTTGCACATGTTATTATTTCTTCCAAACTTAGTTCAAATTCGAAGATGGGGAATATCGGTCCACTCCTTCTGGAACCTCCAATCAGGGGCTAGGTCTAAATGCGGCTATAGTTCATTATCGAACTTTTTCTAATTTATCTCTCTATCCTCCCCAGGTGAAATGATTACAAAGGAGTCTTAGAACCAAACTCAAAACGCGGAACAAATCAGATAACTATTTTAATATAAAAAGGGGGTTATATGGGGACTACAGTAGACCATGGATATAAGAACATCTTATATAAGAAAAGCACGGATATAAGAAAACGTTTCACCCATATAAGAAAACAGTTTACTCTTATATCCGTGGTCTACTTAATAATTTTTGGTAGGGAGATTTGTTACCATATTCGACTACAAAATACAAAATTGCAGCAAATTCGGTTGAAAAACGCGCTCAACAACCCCAAAACACCGAAAATTGGGGGTACTCTTATATGGGGGCTATATTCATAAATAATTTTTGGTAGGGAGATTTGTTACCATATACGACTACAAAATACCGAATTGGAGCAAATTCGGTTGAAAACGCGTTCAATAATCCCAAAATATCGAAAATTTGGGGTACTCTTATATGGGGGCTATGCGAAAAAATGGACTTGTATTCATAATTTTTTGTGGAGAGATTTGGAACCTATTAAGAACCCAATGTACAAAATTTCGGCGTATTCGGTGGACAAACGTGCTCAAGAATCCCAAAATACCGAAAATTTGGGGGTACCCTTATATGGGGGATATCCGAAAAAAATTTACCTATATTTATAATTTTTTGTGGAGAGTTTTGGTAACTATTAAGAACTCAATGTATTAAACAGTATTCGGTTGAAAAACGCGCTCAAAAACCCCAAAATACCGAAAATTTGGGAGTACTATTATATGGGAGATATGCCTAAACGTGGACCGATATATCCCATCTTCGAAATTGACCTGCCTGCAGACAAAAGACAACCCTATGCAACATTTCAGCACCCTATCTCAATTCCTTCCGTGATTTCAACAGACGGACGTACGGACATGACTAGATCGTCTTAGAAATTTACCCTGATCAAGAATATATATACTTTATAGGGTCGGAAATGAATATTTCAATGAGTTACAAACGGCATGACAAAATTAATATACCCTCCATACTATGGTGGAGGGTATAAAAACCAAAACTGTTCATTTTTCTGAACATACTTTAATGGACCTCGGCTTCAGCTCTGTTAATAAATTGTCAATATTGTCCATACAGATTATGCTTCCAGTGAATATTTCGAGGTGTTGCAAACGAAATGGCAAATTTAATATACTCTCAATCTTATGGTAGAGGATAAAAATATTAATGTATAACATCATGTATGATCTTATATGTACATAAATATCTCTCCGGAAAAATTTAAAGGATCATAACAGATCACTCCAGATTCAGGTCATTTACTGGCAAATGTTAATGGGTGAGAATAAAGAGAAAGGTAATCTGTAGATGTTCAACGCTTCGTAAAAGAGACATTGACTGTTTGGTCGATATGATGTAAATCCTATAGAATTTCCCTCTTTCACACTTTACTTTTTTCTCTCTTTGGAATCTATGCTAAACACATTAATCTATTTCATGAAAATTATGCACAAAGGAAACAACATTTTATTAAAATTGATGTCTATGACACTCAAGTATAATTTGTTATGTGTTACAATAAGATTCTATTTTCTATGAAATATATACATATATTTTCTATTATTATACTTATATGACGCGTACATATTCAAAATTATAATTTATTTGAATAAAAAATTTATATCTAAACCGTCATATCGCTTATAACTATCATTCATGATCAGAACAAAATTCCATGTTTTGTTATAGTCTCCATATAGTGACACCTAGCCGGATAGCTTGCCGTATTCTTGAAAGCTGAAAATATAATGTTTTGATATAGTTCCCATATACAGGTCCCGTATTATTTTAGGTTATTTATTATTTATTTATTATACCCTTCACCACACTGTGGTACAGGGTATTATGTCTTTGTGCATATGTTTGTAACAGGCAAAAATAATCGAGATATACCCATGGTTCCTTTTGAGAATATGCATAGAATCACTTTCTGAGTCGATTTATGCATGTCCGTCCGTCCGTCTGTCTGTCTATCTGTCTGTCTCTCCATGTTCATTTGTAAACAAAGTACAGGTCGCATTTATGATGCGAGTTGGATGAAATTTGACCCAAGGACGAACCCTATTGAAATTGGGAAAATCGGTTCAGATTTAGATATAGCTCCTATATATATTTTCGTCCGATTTGATGTAAACGGTCCCTATATATCCTTCGAAATTTGGTATATCCTACTGAATTAGGTCTAGAATGATGTGTGCTAAGTTTCTGATTTAGACATAGCTCCCATATATAGTTTCGCCCGATTTTAGGAAAATGGTGCACCAAAGTCCCTGAAAATCATTTGATTTGCACGAATTTTGGCATAGCGTATTGGATTAAGTCTAGATTGACGTATGCTAAGTTTCGTGAAAATCGGTTCAGATTTAGGTATAGCTCCCATATATAGTTTCGCCCGATTTTAGGTAAATGGTCAACCAAAGACCCTATATATCTTTCGTTTTGCACGAAATTTGGTATAATCTATTAAATTATGTCTAGAATGATGTGTGCTAAGTTTCGTGAAAATCGGTTTAGATTTACAAATAGCTCCCATATATAGTTTCGCCCGATTTTAGGTAAATGATACTCCAGTGTCCCTGAAAATCATTTGATTTACACGAATTGTGGCATAGCATATTGAATTAAGTATAGAATGACGTGTGCTAAATTAATCTTTGGCAACTTTGCTTCAAATCGGTTCAGTTATAGAAATATCGTAGCTTCTATATACAATTTCGACTTATTTATGTTAATTGTACACCAAATAATCAATAGGTGTCTGATTGAGATTAAATTTTAAACAGTGCAGCATATATTTTCATCATCCGCCCTGGACCATACATATGCAATATCAGTTTATGTATAGTTACATACATATATTTTCTATTACAACTTTATTATCCAAAACAAGATATTTCTCTATTATTTTGAATATTCATAAAAAAATATTCGGACTTCCCTTATTTCAATTTTCTAGACTCTATTAAAATCATATTACAACATTTTTATAAACGTTGTATACCCTTGCAATCTTATACCGAAGCCAAACAGAGACACATTTCGAAAATACTCGTCCTTACTGTTTCTCATCCATAAAAGATGGGTAAATTAAATCTTTGCCAGAGATATGAACAAATTATTCTCCAAATATGATGGAAATCCGAATACTTATCAAAAATTTTATTATTTATTTTGGGCTTATCGCAGATCAGTGTGCACGCGACCGACCCCATATAAAAGCGATGAAATCAAGTAATTTTCAAATTACATATTTTCAAAATAGAGCAACAACACAATGACACAATTCACCACAACAACAACAACAGCCGGCAGCGGCAAGTAGTGGTGACACACCACCACAGCCGGTAATCTGCAACAGTAGCAGCAGCCAGTTAGGAATGAACATAAATCCATTTGTAATGATGATGACGGCATACACCAAAAAGAACCGACATAGAGATGAAGATGGAAAAGAGGAAGACTAAAGGACACACAGACGAACGGCAAAAAGAACAACAACAAGAACAGAACATTAAAGGACTAAACTTGTTAATGTTATCACACACACAAACAAATCGATCTAAACAATGGGAAGAGGAAGAAAGTACTACTCATGCAACCTCATCACAGGTCCTGTAAAAAAGTAAACGGGGATCTACACACAATATGTATTGTTGTTTGAGTGTGTGTGTGTGTGCGCACGAGAGTGTTAAATACACACAAATCTGTGGAACCATCAACGATGTCAGTGTTTCAAATAATACCCCAATAGGATTAAGGCAAGACAACAAATTGTTGTGCAACATTAAGCCGCAACGTGTGTGACAACGACCAGCGATACTGATGATGATGATGAGAACGCTGTTTGTTATTGGTAACAGGACAACTACCAAACACAGCAAGTTACAGCCAGTGTCATGTTCATTTCATGTTCCCATTGATTACAATGACTATTTGAGAATGTTTAAATAGAACTGGGAATGCCGCCGTCGCCTTCAATGTGCGAATGAAGGTTGTCATCTTTTTTTGATTATGAACCACCACCCACCTTTAAATGTGAAATGAACAACGGCATTTGCACAGTGGTATAGTTTTAGAAAAAAATCGGAGATCGGACCGTAGATCTTATAATTTTTCTCTCAAACAGTCCTAGAGCTGCAATCTTGCCAAGTACCCATGCTTCAGATCCATGCATCAGTACAGGTAGTATCAGCGTCTTGTAGAGTGTATGTTTTGGTGCGGTGGTGCGGAGGTATATGAAATCTCTTGTTCAAAGATGGCTGTTACCGCTCGCAGTGTTCTACCCATTAAGTCGATGTCATCGGCGTAGACGAGTAACATAAACTGTTTGGTGTACAGAGTATAATTTCTGTTCGCCTTTGCATCTCGTATGACATTTTCCAGCAGGATGCTAAAAAGATCACACAATAGACCGTCACCTTGTCTGAATCCTCGTTCGGTATTGAATGGCTTCGAGAGGTCCTTTCCGAACGCAGGTGAACTTTAAACACTTCTGAGCCGATGAGTTGTCGAATGTGGCTTTATAGTCGACGAATAGGTGGAATGTGTCGCAGTTTGAAAATCTGGTCTATAGTGGATTTGTCAGGTCTGAAGTCGAATTGATAAGATCCAATAATATCATTGGCCATTGGCTTCAGTCGTTCACACAGCACACTGGATAGCACTTTATATAAGGTGGGAAGGAGACTTATTCCTCCATAGTTGGCACATATCGTCTTGTTTCCCTTTATTGTGAACGAGATACTGGATGAGGTTCCAATCAGTGGACATGCATTCCTCTAGTCAAATTGTACTAATCAGCTGGTGCACGCTCCTGATCAGCATCTGACCACCGGTCTTGAATATTTCGGCTGGTAATCTATCGGCACCTGCTGCTTTATTATTCTTCAGACGATTAATTGCTATTCTGACCTCATATTGGGTAGGTGGTATACAATCTATTCCGTCATTTCATAGGATCTGGAACAGTGTAAAAATCTGGTCTATGGTAAATTTACCAGGTCTGAAGCCGCATTGGTAAGATCCAATAATATCATTGTCCATTGGTTTCAGTCGTTCACACAGCATGCTAGATAACACTTTATATGCGATAGGAAGGCGATTAAATCGATTTTGGAACATAATCGACTTTTTGTTGTGAAAACAGGAAGGTTCCAATCAGTCCACTTAGTCAAATACTTTTGAGGAAGATCGACTTTCGATTTTCTTCATTAATACTTGGTTTATTGTCATAAATTACGAAATTCCCAAAATTAAATATTCCAGAACTTTATTTCGTCTGATGACAAAAATTCATAAAAAATAACATTTTTATTGGATTTTGCATTAGTCGGTAAAAGTAAAAAATCGATTTTGCGCAGGTTTGACAAAATCGAACGATCGAAAAGTCGACGTTTTAGTCAGAGGCAAAAATCTAAAAATCGACTTTTGCTCTCCTACGTATCCCTAATCTGACACTAGTTTTCCTTCTTTACCTCTACAGGGGGATATGACTACACAAAAGGCTTCGGTTGGGTGTTTTAGTCGTTGGTAAAATTTCCAGACTTCATTCTGACCCCTGTACATCTCGATTTACTCCCGATGACGTTTTTCTTGTCCTTTCTTTTTAGAAAATACGTTTCTCCTCCCTCCTTTTCTCCCGATAATCATCACGAGGCATCACGAGTTGCTACTGTCTGCAGGTTTGCCCTTTACGCTGTGTTTTTACATCAGTAACACTTACGACACTTCTGATCGTACCTTGGCTTTCTTGATGGTGGTCTGTGGTACCCAAGTTTTGCTGTTGCTGCAGTTTGTAGGGAGCGGGTAATTCTTTGCATTTCAGTTTCTATATTATCGGGACAAGGGTCGCTTTTGACTAACAAGTAGGTAAATTGAACGAAGTAGGCTTCTGCTATATTTGGTGTTCGTAGCTTGTCGATGACGTGTTGTATTAGATTGCACCTTTGCTGCTACATTAAGACGAGTGCGAACCTTGGCTGCTATAAGATAATGGTCCGAATCGATATTCCCTTCTCGCATCGCTGGATGCTGATCGGGAGAAAGTTTGTTATTTCATTTTTTCTGCCGCGAAGTCAATCCAACCACATTGTCGCATGTTTCTTCATGAAGGCTGAATTTTCCGAAGGTGGCGCCAAAAATATTTTCCCTTCCGATTTTTGCATTAAAATCTTCTAACCGAATTTTAATGTCATGGCCAGGAGAGTGGTCATATTCCGTTTCTTGGCGCTCGTAAAATAAGTCTTTGGTCTGATTTGACTGATGTAGATAACTTCGCTTTTATACCGATTATAGCAATTCTCTCATCTTGTGGAGTAAATCTGGAGATGAGATCTCCTATTCTCCTGTCAACCCTAAATCCGCTGCCAAATTCATGTCTCGTTTCATGGCAGCTACAATACAATGCGTAATAATCTGATTTACTTACGTTTGTTCCTTTCTATCGCATTTCCTGTAAGGCAATAATATCGGCTTTGTACTTCTTGAATACATACACCCAAGTGAAAACTTACGCACATTCCAAATGTAGATTTGCAGATCTTGGTCCTCTATACGTTTGTGGGGGTCGTCTACATTAGAAGGGGTTTGGTCTTCTTTTTTGTTGCTTTCTCATAGTAGATGGAGTTTTCCGAGTGTGGGCAACTAACCCGACGCTTCACCCAATTTTTATTGTACTTCTGGTGGCTAACTCGCGGTACGTATCAGGTCACTATTTCAACGGGTGTTGAAAGTAGCTATTCCAGGTGGCAACGCGGAGAGGTCAGTGTCCACAATTGAGATGAAGGAGAGGCCAAGATAAGCCTGGACTTTGCCATGTTAAAGCCAATCATAGCCGCTACGTATCTATCATCCCCTACGTCATTCTTTTAATTACCCTGCCAAAGTCATAAATTTGAAATTAACTGAATTATTTCCGGAATTTTCGTTATATAATAGAAAAATACTTATATTGAAAATCAATTTTTTATTTCCATTTTACCACTGTGCAAGATACCTTTAGAAAAATCAAGAACAAATACAATTGTCCCTAACATAAACAAACAAACAGCCTCCATAAGTATTACCAAACATTTATTATGGCATTAAAGCAGGGATCAAGAGTCATTCATTCCATTTTTTTGTTCTGTTTTGGCTCGTGTGACTTCTTTCGACACACAATCACGCACCAAACACCGTGTCACTCTACCATCCAACCAACCCTGTTTTGGTTGCTTGAAGTCGATTGGAAACATGTTAAGCCGACAAATCGGTTTCGATTGATTAAATTGCAACGCAAATTGTTCGGTGTGACGCTCTCTCTCGCTGGGTCGTTGAACACAACACATTTCGTGAGATGGCCTCTCCTCATTTTCACACAGGCATTTTTGGATTATAACGGATTTTCAACATAACAAAAAGTTCCACCTTGTTACCCACCCACTTAGTGCATTGCCCCGCACTTTCTTCCCTCGGTGCACGGTCCTGATTTGTTACCAAGATTACTTGAATTGTATCGTGGAATTTGAAATCCTTAAATCCCGTTAGTGTGTTAAATTTATGTAAAAAATACCTATCGTATAGTTTCCACAAATCGTGCGACTCAATTTCACTTGCTTTGCGGTCTTGAGGGGTGACTTACGCCTGTGTTGTGTGGAAATGTTTGAGAAATTGGCAACAAAAAAAGGAGGCGTAAAATTTGTTTGTCAAATCCTTGACACACTTTGAGTTGTGTTACGGTGCCTGACTACCTTTTGCTCATGCTATCATTCAGACTCATCTTGGAGTTTCCAGCATGAGAATTGTATTGGTTAGCATTGCCTAGGGGAAATTAAGAGCGTGAAATTTTGATCTTTCTAATTCTCCTTTGGGGTTTGTGGTATATTACATTATACACTTTTAAGATTAGCCTTTTTTGCATTACATCGAATTTGTCATTTAATGTACATATATTCGAAACATATGCTAGATCGAGATTTTGTTCTATGTTTGATATTCTCTGGGAAACAGAGAAAAGATTTTAAAATCCCTTCCTAAGAACAATCAATAAAGTATTATTGGTAGATATTCTATAAGGTATTGTAACAAATTCGAATATCTTATCAATGAACAACAGAGGGGTGGGGTTTTTAAAGAATATTTTTTCAAAGACCAACAGAGGCGTGGATTTTTTAAGAATATTTTTTCAAAGGCCAACAGAGGCGTGGTTTTTTAAGAATATTTTTTCAAAGGCCAACAGAGGCGTGGATTTTTTAAAGAATACTTTTTCAATGGCCAAACAGAGGCGTAGCTTTTTAAAGAATATTTTTTAAAGGCCAACAGAGGCGTGGATTTTTTAAAGAATATTTTTTCAAAGGCCAACAGAGGCGTGGATTTTTTAAAGAATATTTTTTCAAAGACCAACAAAGGCGTGGATTTTTTAAAGAATATTTTTTCAAAGACCAACAGAAGCGTGGATTTTTTAAAGAATATTTTTTCAAACGAGGTTATGACGAAAAATTGGATTATTCTCTGACAATTTTAAAATACTAAATTACAGACACTTAGATTGAAGAATTCGACTAGGATCTTAAACATCTAGAGCTATCAGAAAAATAGACAAAAATAAAATGTTTGGTCCATTTCGTCCCTTTTGAACACAACACAACAAATAATTTATATATGGCATTGTTTTTAAAATGCATCTCGAGATTGATTTCTTTATAACAGCATTGAAAGTTTATTACCAATTGACTTTTACCTCCAAAAACCCTGCCACAAATATAATTCATATGGCATCGTTTGGAAAAAAGCCACATTACTTCTCACAATATTTACAAGAAAATTTAAAGCAAAAAATATGAACTACATTGACTTCCTAATTACTTTAGTAATTATGCACAAATATAGCTCCAACCGAGGAGCATCTTGATGAGTACCACCAATACTGTACCATGCTCTACCCTGCATGCAATAAACGACAGAAAACGATTTTCCCATCATTAAGGTTGGACGCAATTGCAAATTAATCAAATTAAGGCATTTTTTGTTTGCTGGCAGCCAGTTCAGCTTTTGCAGCTACTCGCTTTTGAATTGTTTGGTTGACACCTCTTTTTGTTGAGCTTTTTTTTTTTTTGTTTGCCGAACAAACGTGGAAATGAACATGTAAATGTAAATTACTTTATTGCGTATGGGTATGCATGTATGTAAATACGTGGCTACAGATGTATGTATTTTAATTTGTTTCTGCACATTGAAAAGTGTTTATGGAGTACACTGTTAAAAAGTTAACGTACGAGGCGTGCAAAAAACAAGAGTATTGAGGTGACAATTTTGGGGAGATGCAACCATTTAGAACTGTTCCGTCTTAAAATTGTTATAAAATACCGTAAGGGGAGTTATGTAGCCGGCATGCTGAGCCGTAAATCGTCGTCGTCGTGTAGATGCGAGACACTCCCACCCACCCTCACCTCAGAAGCAAAATACGCAGTACTAATTCATGATACGATGCTTCACGTAATACTTTTTATGCCAAATTGCTGTGGTATACTCAGACGATTAGAACATGCTGTCCAATATGATCCCTAGAATTTTGGTATATTTGTTTGTCGGAATTTTATATCTCTCGACCTACAATGCTGTTTTCATCTCCGCAGGTCATGTGTTAATCAATTTTCCCTAGATTTTTTGATAGATATTTTCGTGTTTCTTGCATAAAAAAGACGTCCAAATCATAGGTGTTCAGACTTTCATAAATATTTTCACCGACAGGGCCATACGCACCACTGTGGAAAAATTTCTTTGCTTTTGCAGAACTCCACGAACGACTTTAATAATAAAGTACTCAACTTTCGGCTCATGCAGCTGTTACAACGTTACCATAGGGTCCAATGATTTGGATGATGGTGCTCCTCAGATTAGACTTGCAACATAAGCCATCGTAATTAGACGACGTTACACTATTTAGCTCTGATACTCTCGGAATATCCACCAATCTGTCGGTTAATTTAACATGCGCATCTCTTCGGAGCAGCATCAATTGCGTGACCGAGGTCTTATCCATCCTTCTTTCCAGGGTTCGAGAGCGACTGAGAGGGTTATGATCCAACCATATATTTCGCTTATAACTGCGGAACTCATCAGATAGTTCGATGTGTTTAAGTATTACAGATAAGGAGACAGAGACTGCCTTGAAGTTTCGTATTCCAACGAAACCCCCCTGCAAAACATGAACTGTGGTTTCGATTCAATTTGGGATCAAAGAACTCGTCAATGTAATTTCTCGACTTTATATCCACTGAGAGCCGTAATACATCTGAGAGTTACCAACCCTTAATTTTCCGAAACATCATCATTGCACGATATAACACCAAAATTACCAACAAGGTAGCCACCCATGGTTTTCAATACTGATCATGAATAATGACATTCCATCGTAGGTAATGACCATAGGAGCATGGCGCTGACCGAGCAAATAGATAGCCCAATGTTTTCCACGGTTAATGAGGACATACCCACAAGAATAAGCGGAGACTTCCAAAGCTCACCGGACATATCTATCATGTCCTCAGGTCTGACGAATGACATTGCTTGGCAACCCTCCATTTCATTGAAGATCACTTCCCTATTATAATATTCATTAATAGACCAGCCAACTTCATATCTTCTGAGCGCCATTTGACCATCGGAAAGCCAATTGGCCGAAGTTCAAAAATTTCACCAATCGTCGATTCTGAGAATTGCTCAATCCCTCTGATGCATTGCTGACCTGCGGGTCGTATACCCGAACTAGACCGTACTAACATCTGAAGTGTTGTAACATCAGTACCAGTGCGCGTTGTTGTTTCAACCGGCAGTTTGTTGAGCATCCCGAAAGCGACAGAACGCAGAAAAGAATATTGCGCCGTATACGATCTCTTCGCCAGTAGCTAAGACTCTTGAGACATTGCTATTCCCTAGTATTCATGAATCAGTTGCTGATCATCAACATGGATTCCAGAAATAGAACAACACAGCTTTGCATGCCATTTCCACACATATTACGGAAGGACTCAACCAGAACAGGCGGTGTAATTGGACAGTTATGGTGGCGCTGGACTTACCAACACACTGTTTACCACATGGACAGCGGAGAATGTACAGGCCGATGGGTCCACAATTACGACCACCTATTAACGCAAGGGGGAGCTGACAAAGAAACCTTGTTAGCAATATACTCAGCAATAGGCAGATGTGTGGTAAACTATGCGGTTCCAGTGTGGTCCGCCAACTTTAGTGCAACGTAATGGAAAATCTTCAATCCAGAAAGAATGCCGCCCTGAAAACTTACTAAGACGAAGATCCTTCCTGTGTGGCAACGCAACAGTTTGTTGTCGATGCAATATATGCTTGGGTGTTACCGAAGCATCCATCCAAACCATCACATTATGGATAGGCACCACTACCTAGGCATGTCAGGAAGGAAGTTCATGTCAAGCAGATTTTAATTTTATTCACACGGATGCAGTTGAGGAAACCAATAACACACATTTTCTCACTGTGTCCATATGCCGTTACCGCGTGAATGTGTTTGTTTTGTATTTTATTTACCGCGAGATGTAAATCTGATCAAATGAATTCATTTGCTGCACTTTGTTTCATGCGTTCTTTGTTGTTGTTTTTTTTATTTGTGTTTCACTTTTGGTCATTTTTCACATCTGAATTGCTTACGGCTCTCATTTCTACTGTAGGCGCGTCCAGGGCGAGAACTTCAAGCAACGGCCGACCGACCGACCGTCCAACAAGGCCTACATCCATCAAACGACAACCCCTGATTGCAAATGCATGAATGAATGAATGCTTGGATGGATGCACAAAATGAATGGTTGGCTCGTCAGCTCGCTCGCCGGTCATTTGGACAGGCCGTCACAAAGAATTAAGATGTCAACAGAATGTGTGTAAACAAAAAAACGGTAATTACTTTAAACTTCTTCGACATTAGCGGCTCAATTCTGGTAGCTTCTGTATTGTGTATTCTTGATTGTCGGCAGGTTGGCTGACTGGCTGGCTGGCTACTGGCTGTTGGTAAACTGCAAACAAACCAACCGACAAATATGGTATGTTAATCTAGAGCGGAAATAGCTTTGGGGCTTGAGACCAATGCCTTAATTACTTGGTGGTTCCCTTAAGCTAAGGAAACTCCTCTTTCTTTAAATATCACATAAAAATAACAAAAACAGAAGACAAACGAAGGACTTCATCTTCTTTTGGCCAGGTCTCATCTGGTTTAATGGCGGTGTAAGGGACACTCGCCAATTCCCCAGTAATGGCCATAAACAACCCTTGTCACTCTGAGACGCTCATAAAAACAGTAAAAATCAAATTACCCTCACATTGCCCGGTAATGGCTAACCATAATGGACTTGATACGTATAACACAGCAGTATTTTCCAAACATTACTTCATCATCTTTTTGGCCATATTACGAAGTGGTGGCAAAATAAATTAGGGGGAGATTGAAAGAAATATAACAATTGACCAATTGGTGGCAAATATTTTTGATGAAAGTTTGTGCGACAAGTGCTATGATAACAAATGTCTTTCATTTTGTTAGAACACTTGTTCGGAAGCAGGCGGGCACTCAGGCATCGAAGTCGTGAGCCTGGCGTGTTGTACTAAATGGTTAGCCATGATTACGTTTACGTGTCAACCTTAAATTGGGTAATTTTGGCAGTCTAATAGTTTCTACAATAATAAATTGCCAACCCACCATCCAAGACCCAACAACAGCAACTCATTAGTTGTGAGTGATGAACTATGAATCATCATTAAGTCAAACGAAAATCACCGATAACAACTAAATAAATATCATAAAAATTCGCCTTTGCAATTTATATCGATTTACTTGGTTGGTAATGTTGTGTTCGTACGTTTTACATAAATTGTCAAATTTATCATCATTTTGATGTCGTTACTAGATGATATTTACTATGTATGTACGAGTATACTATATATACTATAAGCGACTGGGTTTCCAAAATATCTGTATGGGAAAAAATTGTAACATAAACAAGAAAAAAATTTAAGTTCGACCCGGTCGAACTTTTTATACCATCCACCAATCAAAATATCTAAAATTAAAAGGCGCTCGTGGGAGAAAACTCATGTTATGATAGGAGCTTGAACATATCGAAAAATGTGTGCGAAAAAGATGATTAAAATTCCCAATATATCTAATAGTGAGGCTACCGTTATTTGGGGCTATAAGATGTCGTGATACCGTTATGAGAACCCAAAATACCAAATTATAGCCAATTTGATTGAAAACGTGTAAAAATCCCTATATTGAGGGATACCATTATTATGTGGGCTAATTGTTAACGTAAGTCAATATTAACCAGTAAGGAAAGTAGTAAAGTCGGACGGGGCCGACTATATGATACTCTTCACCACTATGGGTATATTAAACAGGACTATTAACATGAAATTGGATGAAATAAAATATGTGATATTTATCTAAATGTGAATCTACCTAGATCTATCCATAAAGTATGTAAATCGACTTCAAACAAATATAAATAGGTCATCCGTTGGGCTATGTCTGTACTTCTAGAAAACGCAACTACGTAATTCAATGCTCAATTTTGTAAGTTGTGCAAAATTTGATTTGATATGACTAACATAAGGAGTTTAATGCCCAATTTACTTGAAATCGGGGGAAAATATATATGGATGCTCTATCAAAATATTAAGCGATTTCAGACAAACTTGTCACAGGTTAGGTTATACTAATTTCAGAAAGGTTTGTTCCTATCAGCCTATTGGTTCCTTGGTGCGTCAATTACTTAAAATAAATCTATAATAAAAGGGAACTATCTCTAAATTTGGACCGATTGTCACGAAACAAAGCAGACATAACTCTAGGCTCACTTCAGTACGTTATGCCAAATTTCGTGCAAATCGAAAGATATATAGCGACTTTGGTGCACCATTTACATGAAATCGGACGAAACTGTATATGGGAGCTATATACACTAGGCTTAATTCAGTACGTTATGCCAAATTTCGTGCAAATCGGAGGATATATAGGGACTTTGGTGCACCATTTACATAAGATCGGACGAAACTATATATGTCAGCTATATCTAAATCATGAAAGTTGGCAGACATAATTCTAGACCTAAATGATTAGGCTGTACCAAATTTCGTGCAAATCGAAAGATATATAGGGACCGTTTACATTAAATCGGTTAAATATATATATGGGAGCTATATTTAAATCTGAACCGATTTTTCCCAATTTCAATAGGGTTCGTCCTTGGGCCTATGCCAAATTTCATCCAATTCGGATCATAAATGCGACCTGTACTTTGTTTACAATTTAACATGCACAGACAGACAGACGGACGGACGGACATGCATAAATCGACTTAAAAAGTGATTCTATGCATATTCTCAAAAGGAACCTTGTGTCTATCTCGTTTCCTTTTGCCTGTTACAAACATATGCACAAAGACATAATACCCTGTACCACAGTGTGGTGAAGGGTATAACAATTTTTAGTACGGAGATGTGCTATATAATGGGAATCCGAAATACCAAATAACAACCCATTTGGTTGGGAAACCTGTCCAAATTTGGGTCAATATTAATCATTTTTGGTATGGTTTTGTATTATTAAATGACAACCCATAATGCCAAATATCAGCCAATAAGTCAGTTGGAAAATAAGTCAAAAGTCCCCAAATATCAAGTATTGGAGGGTACCGTTATATGGGGGTTACCCTGAATCTTGGGTAAAAATTCATAGTTTTTGGTACGGAGATGAGCTATACCATGAGAACCCAAACTGCAGAATTACAGTCAATTCGGTTAAAAAAATGTCCAAAGTACCGAATATTGGGGTGTACCGTTATATGGGGGCTACACTAATGAACATTTCAGAGCTCTATCTTAATTTGAACAGAAGGACATGCGTAAATCGACATAGAATCAAGAATATATATACTTCTTGGGGTCTCCGGCGAATATTTCGAAATTTTGCAAACAGAATGACAAATTTAATATACACTCCACCTTATGGCGGAATGTATATTATCAGTATTGGTCACCTCTTAGAAATAAATTATAGGTCAATATTTTGGTAGGTATATCCCCTATATAAATATCTCGCCCTTTATTTATTACGCGGGAAGTCGCAGCAGTATAATACAGTTCCAGTGGGGTTGTGAACCTTATTGCAAATAAATCTCAGTAGTTTTTGGAAAATCACCTATTTTCAACTATAAACCAGGATAACATGTCAAAATTTGGAACCGATAGGATTAACAGTTTTTGAGTAGACGTAAAAACTCATTGAAGTATTGAGAAATCGAGAACGTTTCTTTATAAAATTTTGATATTTTCGGTGTCAGTGTCAACGTCTCTTCTGCGGCTTCCATAAGATTCAAATTGTGTTATTTTATACAAAAATGTGTTGGCGCATTCGGCCCGGAATTAGTTGGTCAGATCATTTTCCCCATGGAAAATTTGTGATGTTCGGTTTGTAATTGTGGCGTCTGGGCGACTAGATTTCCAGCCAACAACAATTTTTTTGAATTGAAAATTGCAGACGTCATCCTTGGCTACAACCAGAATCTCATCCAAAATTTATGTTCTCTATCAGTCTATGATCTCCAATGACGTAATGGTAATACTAAGTAATATCAGAATACGTAGACACATGTAAGTATTTATGTAAAACTCCCACATCCGACTAGATAGAACATGGTGTCTATATTACACCTGTCTATAGACACCATATAATACCACTTTTGTCATTTTTAACACAAAATTTTGGGACATTTTACTCACTTAATATTGACCGATCTTTATCAAAACAGTCATGTCTACGAGTATTTTATGGTTGTGCCACTTTATCTAGGTAAAATTCCGGATGTTCGGTTCATAATTGCGGCCTACTTACATACTTAGCAAGTTCGAGAGAGAACATTTGTTCCTAGCTTAGAAAATATTTCCAGGCGCGTCGATCTTGTGATCAGTTTTTCCAATTTGGAAGACCATGTTGCGTTATATTATTATCTTGGCCTACCCTTCTGCGTGAACCATCAGTAGGTTCGCTTTTACATGCCTTTTGAGCTGGGGCATCCTCATCCATTCGCACAACATGGCCTAGCCATGGTAGTCGCTGCAGCTGAGTGTATCAATGGTCATGTATAGATGGTATAGCTCGTGGTTCCTTCTACGTCGATATTCACCGTCGACGCAGATCGGCCCTTAGATCTAACTGAATTTTTTTCTCTTAAACACTCCAAGAACTGCCTCTTCTGTACCAATGATTCAAATCCATACAACAGCTAGGGTAGTATCAGTGTCTTGTAGAGTGTGGGTTTGGTCAACCCACACTCTACTCTGAGGTAGATGAAAACTCTGACTACCTCAAAGCTACATATATAGGGAAATTCCTTTACTCCGAATCCTTCGTGATCAAATTTTTGATTGGTGCGCGCAAAGGTGGTGAAGGTTTTTTATTTTGGACATAAGAAAAAAAAAACACTGGCTATTATATTGACCCAAGGCGAAAATGCAATTAAATCCGCGATGATTTCAAAAACAGTTTTTGACAAATTTCGTGTTTCTGGCAGTTCAGTTCCCGTCGTTCTAGTGGATGGATTTTCCCGTAGAAGATTTAATTTCATCCGGAAGCTTACTGAACGCGTTCACACATATGAATCAAATGACAGATATAAACGTAACCCCGGAAAAATAGATTATTATACCCTTCACCACTCTGTGGTACAGGGTATTATGTCTTTGTGCATATGTTTGTAACAGGCAAAAGGAAACGAGATAGACATTTAGGTCTAGAATTATGTCTGCCAAGTTTTGAGAAAATCGGTCCAGATTTAGATATAGTTCCCATATATAGTTTCGTCCGATTTCATGTAAATGGTGCTCAAAGTCCCTATATATCTTTCGATTTGCACGAAATTTGGCATAACGTACTGAATTGAGCCTAGAATGATGTCTGCCAAGTTTCGAGAAAATCGGTCCAGATTTAGAAATAGCTCCCATATATAGTTTCGTCCGATTTCATGTAAATGGTTCACCAAAGTCGCTATATATCTTTCGATTTACACGAAATTTGGCATAACGTACTGAGTTGAGCGTAGAGTGATGTTTGCCTTGTTTCGTGAAAATCGGTCCAGATTTAGATATAGCTCCCTTTTATTATATATTGATTTTAAGTAATTGACGCACCAAGGAACCAATAGGCTGATAGGAACAAAACGTTCTTAAATTACTATAACCTAACCTGTGACATGTTTGTTAGAAATCGCTTAATATTTGGATAGAACTTCCATATATATTTTCGCCCGATTTCAAGCAAATTTGGCATCAAACTCCTCATGTAGTCAGATTGACATCAAATTTTGCACAACTTACAAAATTGAGCATAGAATTACGTAGTTGCGTTTTCTAGAAGTACAGAAGTCGATTTACATACTTTATGGATAGATCTAGGTAGATTCACATTTAGATAAATATCACATATTTTATTGCATCCAATTTCATGTTAATATATATATATATATATTAGTCTCAAATTAGTCTGATTCGTACAAGTCCATAATTAATTTTTGGAAATTCGCGCATTCAAACTAAAAGAAAAAATCAAAAAACTAAATCTAACGGACTAAATCCGTTTCAGACAACTTGGAGCCGTTTTATAATTGTCTGTCTGTCAGGCCGGGTGGTGCGCACGAAAATGTAGTTTAAGTTCGAAGGTGGGCATATTCGGTCCCCACATTCTGGTACCTCCACCACAAAATGGTCAATATTGTGTTAAAAATAAATTTTATAATATCATATGAACGGACGATCCGATTTTATTATCTTTACAAAGCATAGATCAAGTCCAAAGATGGGACCCATTGCTCCACTCCTTTTGGTATCTCCCCTATAAATGGCCTAAGTTGTTTATATTCAATCCCTTCTATATTACAGAGGGTCAATATTTTATAAACTTGTAAATTTAAATCTCTTTTGTAAAAACTCAGTCATTATATAAACCGAATAATAAAATTCCGAAGTCCTCCACAAACCATAGGCTGAGGGTATATACAATGGTGGCCAAAACTTAAGCAACTGAAATGGCAAACAGAAAAAAAAAATAATTGTAAAATTTATTTTTGAAATAAAAATATTCTTTTAATTTTTCTTGTTTGGATTTGGTTCGGCTCAAGGTTAAATAAAATTCTGTATTATGATTTCTGATTTTTTTTTATTTTTTATTTTTATTTTCCAATATTTCGACTGTCTTCGACAGTCATCTTCAGGGAAATACTAAAAGATACAATTATTTAATAAGGTTTTCACAGAATAATATAACACAAATATTACGTTTTGAGAGAAGCTACAGGTTTGTTACACCGTCTATGCTAAACTAAACTCTAATTCGTCTGTGCTTATGAACTAAATTTCTATACATATGTGCACAGTGGTCCGTGTCAGTCTTGTAATTAATTCTCTTCTCTTGTGGTACATTTATTATATAAGGCATTTCTAAAGTAAATCGTCGTTTGTAATTGTTTTCTTGTGTCAAAATATCAACGTCTTTGAAATTTGGTGTATGCCCCGTGATTGTGCAATGTGCTGCAAGAGCCGTCTTTTGTTCTAATGGCTTCTCTGTATTTTGATCTGACTTATGACCAGAAAGTCTTGTCTTTAGTTTGGTTTTTGTTGTACCAACATATACCTTTTGGCATAAGTTGGTTTTGTCCCCGTTACATTTTATCTTATATACTACATTGCACTTGTCTTCTTTTTTTATTTTCGATTTTGTCTTGCTAAATAGGCTATTGATATTATTTTTAGATTTTAGGGCTAGTTGATAATTGGTTTTGTCATAGATATTTGAATTGCTCAATCTCTCGGAAAGTCCTGGTATATATGTCATTGGCTTGTACGATTTTTCTTCTTTTTCAATTTTAGCTTTATTTTTCGACTTGCAGGATTGTAGTAGTTCGTCAATTGTTTTTAATGGGAAATCATTTTTCATTAATATGTATCGTATCTTTTCTTCATTTGCTTGGTGAAATTGTCCGTCGCTTATGTTTAATACCCTGTTTATAAAGTTTGTGGCCGTATTTATTTTTATGCGTCTGGGGTGTTTAGAATAGAAATTTATTAATCGTCCAGATGCAGTGGGTTTTTGGTACCAATCTATTGTTAATTTTTGGCCTTGTCGAATTATCATTGCGTCAAGATAAGGTAGTTTTTGGTTTTCTTCTATTTCGTGTGTAAATTGTACATGTTTATCAAATGTGTTGAGGATGTTTAAAGTGTTGTCTATTTCCGTTCTTTTTACAATGCAGAAAATATCGTCCACATATTTCGTAAGAACTTTTGGTTTGTGTGTCAATTTCTTCATTGTAGCGTCCAATAACTCCTCCATTACTATGTCTGCAATAATCGGTGACGCTGGAGATCCCATCGGTAGTCCTTTTCTCTGTTCATACACCTTGTCATCATAAACGAAATATCTTGAATCTTTTATACAAAGAGTTAGTATTTCTATGAAGACGTCCTTTTGTATATTTGTATATTCTTTTACTAAGTCCCACTTTTCGGTAATAGTCTTCAATGCTAAATTTATGGGTATGCTGGGGAATAGTGAAATAACGTCAAATGATAGTAAAATCTCGTCTTCTTCTATTGATATATCCTTAATTCTTCTTCTCATCTCCATGGCGTCTTTGATGTTGTAACATGAATTCTTGGTCAAGTTCTTTAAGATGTGTACAATGTATTTGGAAAGTTCATACGTTGGGGAATTAACAGATATGGGCCTGAGGGGCATTCCTTCTTTATGTATTTTTGGTAAGCCGTATATTCTTGGCGCAATTGATGTGTAAGTCGTCATTTTATACTTTTCTTGCAAATTTATGATGTTCATATTGTACAATTTTTCGGCAAATTTGTTGTTTCTGTTTTGTAGGTTAGATGTTGGGTCCCGTTTTAATCTTCTATATATGCACATATCCCGTAAAATATTTTTCATTTTTGTTTCGTAGTCATTTTTGTACATAGCAGCCGTCTTTCCCCCTTTATCCGCGTTTAATATTAAAATGTCTTTATTTTGATTCAAAAATTGTTTTGTTTTACCCACTGTGTCAATAATAATTTTATCTCTTATACTTAGTTTTGTCTGTTGTAAGTGGTCGTCAATGAGAGAGACTAGTTTTATTCTCGCGTTTTCTTGTTCTTCTTTGTTGTTCAATGTTTGCACGCACTCCTCGCTCTCTGCTATTACATTCAGTAAAGGGAATGTTGCTTTTGTTGTTGGGAGTGCATATTTTGGCCCCAACGAGAGTAGCCACTGAACATCCTCAGGTATGTGTGTGTTAGTATTATTAGAAAACCAATCGTTATTTTGCTTTACGTTAAGTTCTTCTTGTTGCTTTTGGATCAATGTTTGATATTTGTTGATGTGCTTCATTTTACTCTTATTGCTATTGTTATTTTGGAGAATGCTTTCGCTCTCCATAAAAAGGTAAAAGTCTTTCTCGTCCATTGTTTGTTGAAGTATCTCTTTTGTCTGTGAGAGTATGCTTTTGTTTTTCTTCAATTCTTTATGTTTTTGTTGTATTAAAAGTTTAAGTAGTTTAATGTGGAAGTTGTTGTTGTGTCTCCTTAGTGACGCTAATAGATTTGGCGGTATTTTGTCATTTGTTTTGAATATATTGTACGTGTTTTTTGTTGTGTTTAATATGAAGTTTGGTATGATACCCATATTTCTGCATTTTATCAAAAAGGTTGTGGATGTTGTCAAAGCTGTTGTTTGTCTGCTGCATTTTGAGTACTGTTTTGTTTTTTTGATTGTATCTGCGTTATATTTTCTCCTTATTTCTTTGTATAAATGCATTTTTAATATTTTACTTTTTTTATAATTTTCGGAGTGCCTCCCGTGATGTTTATTGTTTTGTTGTTTTTGTTAACCTGTGATGTATTAATTTTTCTTGTTTGGATTTGGTTCGGCTCAAGGTTAAATAAAATTCTGTATTATGATTTCTGATTTTTTCTCCAAAATAACAAAATAACAATAGCAATAAGAGTAAAATGAAGCACATCAACAAATATCAAACATTGATCCAAAAGCAACAAGAAGAACTTAACGTAAAGCAAAATAACGATTGGTTTTCTAATAATACTAACACACACATACCTGAGGATGTTCAGTGGCTACTCTCGTTGGGGCCAAAATATGCACTCCCAACAACAAAAGCAACATTCCCTTTACTGAATGTAATAGCAGAGAGCGAGGAGTGCGTGCAAACATTGAACAACAAAGAAGAACAAGAAAACGCGAGAATAAAACTAGTCTCTCTCATTGACGACCACTTACAACAGACAAAACTAAGTATAAGAGATAAAATTATTATTGACACAGTGGGTAAAACAAAACAATTTTTGAATCAAAATAAAGACATTTTAATATTAAACGCGGATAAAGGGGGAAAGACGGTTGCTATGTACAAAAATGACTACGAAACAAAAATGAAAAATATTTTACGGGATATTTTTTTTTAATGGTTGGCAACCCTGTCATGGATAGTTAACATTTTATTAAGCTCCGCGAAATTTTTATAAAAACGAAATAAAAGTGAAAACGCAAAACGTAGTTTTATAATTATTATGTAGTTATCGATACATTAATAATATATGAACGATTAAACAATGAAGTTTAATACAATAATTAAATAATTAATAAAATATCGATGAAATACAATTCCTTGCCTGAAGTTCAAAAAAAAGAAGAAGAAGCAGACACAAATTGTTTATATTGAGATACATCATAATTGCTGCAAACTACAATATTAATGGATAAACTGAACAATACCGCTACTGATACTTCATAAATAAATCTTTGTATTTATGGATAAATTTATCTTTCCGTCTAAGATCTGTGAGTTGTCCTGTTCTAAGTAATAAGAAGAAGAATTGGTACTTTTTGATGCGCCGCAATTTGTCCGCCAATAATACCCCGCTGCCGTGCCGATTGATCCCCAATTGCATCAAAACCCAAGCTGCTTTTAATTTAAATAATCTTCCTTGCCTTCTTCAATTAATACTTTCACCATTCTGGCTCTTGTCAAGTGTGCTGTTATATAAAAGGAATATATACACTTATTGTGAACATGTCTCCCAATAAAAATGTTTACAATTGCCCTAAATGCTGTAAAAGTGTCAACAATCAACACAGCATTGGCTGTTGCATCTGCAACGAATTTTATCATATTGCCTGCGTAAAAATTACAAGAGAGCAACATTCGTTTTTGTATAAAACTAAAACATTTTTGTACAAATGCCCTAAATGCATTAAAAAGAAAATCAATGTTGTTGTTGATGATGGTGCAACTAAATCTCCAGCAAATGCCGCTGTGGCCAATGACAGTGCCAGCTTTGCAGATGATGTACGCAGTCAATTCAAAGCTTTCGCATCAGCATTTGAATCCGAATTTGATTCCTTTAAGTCAGATATTCGCAACTATGTCCAAGAAATGGAAAAACGCGTTTGTGATACAATGTCTTCTCTTGAGCGGGAATTTAATAGCCGTGTTAAAAAAGTTGAAGAAGACATACTAAGCTGTCTAGCTGTTACCAAACAACTAGAGACAACATTTAACAACAATGTTAGCGAACTACAAACTCATAATGATATATTGCAGAGAAGACTCAACCGGGCTGACATAGTCATCAACGGTTTACCAGATGGCATTCGTGATTTAAGACAACCTATAACAAAAATATTTGCATTTTGCAACGTCACGGTATCTTCTGCCGATATACAACACATTTGCTACATGTCGAAGGGCAAATCTGTGCTGGTAAAATTGAACTCAGTCTACCTACGAGACACAATTATGGCAAACTATCACAAGAGCAATCAAATTTTATTAAATGATATTGTTGGTGGAGATGTG